>NC_087177.1:16136908-16154408 GCF_035594125.1 Scylla paramamosain
ACGAAACGTACGAATACACACACACACACACACACACACACACACACACACACACACACACACACACATTCATATTCAATTCATCATGATATTCAAGTCACCATCTTCCTACAATTAAATTCGTGATTTAACTACACACTTTTAATAGGGAACTTTTTTTTTTTCTTGTATATTTTTCACCAAACTAAGTGTTAATGACACAGTGCACAACTTTCTTCGTTCTTTATCTATGTACAACTCAATACTTTTCTTCATTAGAAGCTGCAGTTAGGGAAAGGGAACAACGAAATGCATTTATTTGCGTAATCTTATCTTATAAACCACACAGCAATATTCTAAGAGACGATACGATTGTCCACACACAGGTATTGTAGACTTATGAACAACATGGAATAAAAAGTTTATTATAACATTTCTCATTATAAGCAAAAGGCTTCAATTAGCCATGAAAAAAAGGGGGAAGTTTTAAAGAGAGTTTTCCAGATCTGCTACAGAGTAAAGTCACCTCACGGAGCGCCTAGGGCACGAGTGCAAGTGATATAATCTGATACGGAACATTCTTGGAAACTTTCTTGCAAGTTTCCATGACAGAGGCGCACTAAAGGAAGTTAGTAAATTTTCTTCTGGAGCAAGTTTTTTTTTTTTCCCCGTCTTCTTACACTGACATTTTTCACACCGATCAAAAATTTAAGTTATCGAGCAGAAAGTATGACACAGCTATCAACTATATATATATATATATATATATATATATATATATATATATATATATATATATATATATATATATATATATATATATATATATATATATATATATATATATATATATATATATATATATATATATATATATATATATATATATATATATTTCATTAAAAGTGATGGCAAGCTCTGCATTTATTATTTTCTTCAAGGTATTTTCTCTATACCTAAGCGGTGTCTTATATTCTTTTTCAAGACTGCTTAAGGTTTGGCCGTAGCTAACCATGGATGCTAGATCCGGATTTCGGATCCCTTGACCCTTCTTCATTAGCTGATGGTTCTCTCTGCGGTGTTGGTGGTGAGAATGAGGTTGTCTGCCCTCTGCGCGCTTTATGTGTAGGAAAGTTCTTAAACTTAAGATAATTTGTTTAGTTATTAATACCTAGTAAGCGGCTCTCTACATAATGTGACTTATCAATTCAATTTGGACGAAGTAGAGATCAGAATAATATGTATCTTATCAATTTGTAATGGTACTTTGTCAATAAACTACTACTACTACTACTACTAGCCCGCACGGGACCAGAACGAGCTACGCACTATGGGCGGAGCCGCTGATTGGCTGCTTTGTCGCGTGGCTCGGTGAGGTTGCCGCTTCCTTTTTCTTTCTTGATTTCTTCATGCTTGGTAGGGCTTGAAGGTCTTCTGACGGAGTGTTTAGCTTCGGATTATTTTTTTTTATGTGGAGGGCTTCTAAGATGCTTAGGCGTCGTTCATCGTTGCATCCATCGATTATTTCTGTGCTTTCTTCTAGGGTTTTTCTTGTAATAGCGATGCCATGTTCTTCCATTAGATGTTTTTTTAGGGGCGCCTGCTGCTAAGTGAATTGTTAACCGTCGAGAGAGTTTTGTAGTAGTCATGCCGATGTAAGATGATGGTAGGACCTCGCAGTTTCCTTGTTTGCAAGTAAATCTATATACGACATGTGACTTCTGCGTATCTTCTCTCTTGGTTTCGGGGCTGTTCTTGAGGAGGAGGTGGCTCGTTTTCTTGTTTTTGTAGTAAATTTGAAGTTTCAGTCTTCTTTCAGGATCCGTTGCCCTTACGTTGTTCTTGATTATTCTTGTTATTATTCTCTCGTCCTCTTGGTGTGCTGTGGAGTAGAACGCTAGATAGAAGACGACTATGTCTTTATTTTCGCTGTTGTTGTTGTTGTTGTTGTTATTATTGTTGTTGTTGTACCAACGTTCGAAGATTCAATTGGTTTGTTTCTCGATGACTTTTTCTCTGAAGCCGTTGTTTACTAAAACCTGTGTTGATCTTTCTATTTCTTGGTGTAATTGCTGCCAGGTACTGCAGTGTGTAAGTGCTCTTCGTATGTAAGCGCCGATGGTAGAGTCCTTGTATCTTTGTGGGCATTCACTTCTTCCGTTTAAGCAATGTCCTGGGTTCGTTGCTCTAACATATACTTCTGTATTAAAAGACTCGTCCGTCTGCTTCACGAGGATGTCGAAGAAAGGCACGGTGCCGTTGGTGCTGTTTTCTATACATAAGAACATAAGAACATAAGAAATAAGGGAAGCTGCAAGAAGCGACCAGGCTTACACGTGGCAGTCCCTGTATGAAACACTCCTACCTATTTCCATCTGTTATCCCCATCCATAAACTTGTCTAATCTTCTCTTAAAGCTCTCTAGTGTCCTGGCACTAACTACATGATTACTGAGTCCGTTCCACTCATCTACCACTCTATTTGAGAACCAATTTTTTTCCTATCTCCTTCCTAAACCTAAATTTTTCAAGCTTGAACCTGTTATTTCTTGTTCTACCTTGGTTGCTGATCCTAAGAATTTTGCTTACATCTCCCTTGTTATAACCCCTATACCACTTAAAGACTTCTATCAGGTCCCCTCTTAACCTACGTCTCTCTAGAGAATGTAAATTTAACCGCTTCAACCTCGCTTCGTAAGGAATACTCCTCATCCCCTGAATCCTTTTAGTCATTCTCCTCTGTACTGATTCTAATAGACCTATATCTTTCCTGTAATGTGGGGACCAGAACTGCACAGCGTAGTCTAGATGAGGTCTGACCAGCGCCAAGTATAACTTTAATATTACTTCCGGCCTTCTACTTTTAACACTCCTAAAAATGAATCCTAGTACCCTATTTGCCTTGTTTCTGGCTTCTATGCATTGTTTCCCTAGACGGAGTTCAGAGCTAACTATAACTCCTAAATCTTTCTCGTACCCTGTACCTACCAGAGTTTGGGTGTTTAATGTGTACCTATTGTGTGGGTTTCCTCTACCTACGCTAAGCACATTGCATTTATTGATATTAAATTGCATTTGCCATCTATCCGTCCATTCATTCATTCTATCTAAGTCTGTCTGCAAGGCGATGGCATCCGCTTCTGACCTAATTAATCTACCTATCTTTGTGTCATCCGCAAATTTACTAACATCGCTACTAATTCCACTATCCAAGTCATTGATATATATTAGAAATAATAATGGCCCTAATACTGATCCCTGTGGCACCCCACTAATGACATGACCCCACTCGGATTTCGAGCCGTTTATTAGCACTCTCTGTCGCCTGTTACCAAGCCATGACCCTATCCAACCTAACACCTTCCCATCTATCCCGTGCGCCCTAACCTTTCTCAGGAGCCTTTGATGGGGCACCTTGTCGAATGCTTTACTAAAGTCCAGATATAAGATATCATATAGTGAAGCTGAGTCCAGAAACTTGCTGAAGGCGTTGTCTTATTATTTCTGTGTCGGCTTGGTTCTTCGTTTTGATGAATATATCGTCGATGTATCTGCAGTATATATCTGGTTTTTGTGTTTCCTTGAAGACTTCTTCTTCTATACACCCCATAAAAAAGTTGGCTAGTAATACTCCGAGTGGTGAACCCATGGAAAAAGAGGGGATAGTTGTCTGGAAGGTTGTGTCGAGTTGATAGATGGAGGAATTGAGTTTTTGAAGCATTGAACAATACCAAGTTTGCTCTGCCCCAATCAGAAATTTTAGAAAGATCAGAAGTCAAGCGTTCTGTGGCTTCCCTGCGTGAAATGTTTACTTCCTGAAGGGTTGGACGTATACTCGTATGAAAAGACGTGGAAAAGTGCAGGATGGTATCATCAGCGTAGGAGTGGATAGGACAAGAAGTTTGGTTTAGAAGATCATTAATGAATAATAAAAGAGTGGGTGACAGGACAGAATCCTGAGGAACACCACTGTTAATAGATTTAGAAGAAGAACAGTGACCGTCTACCGCAGCAGCAATAGAACGGTCAGAAAGGAAACTTGAGATGAAGTTACAGAGAGAAGAATAGAAACCGTAGGAGGGTAGTTTGGAAATCAAAGCTTTGTGCCAGACTCTATCAAAAGCTTTTCATATGTCCAAGGCAACAGAAAAAGTTCCACCAAAATCTCAAAAAGTGGAGGACCAAGACTCAGTAAGGAAAGCCAGATCACCAGTAGATCGGCCTTGACGGAACCCATACTGGAAGGTTTTGAAGTGATAGATGTTTAAGAATCTTCCTGTTGAGGAGATTCAAAATCTTTAGATAGGCAGGAAATTAAAGCAATAGGACGGTTGTTTGAGGGATTAGAACGGTCACCCTTTTTAGGAACAGGTTAAATGTAGGCAAATTTCCAGCAAGAAGGAAAGGTAGATGTTGACAGACAGAGCTGAAAGAGTTTGACTAGGCAAGGTGCAAGCACGGAGGCACAGTTTCGGAGAACAATAGGAGAGACCCCATCAGGTCCATAAGCCTTTCGAGGGTTTAGGCCAGCGAGGGCATGGAAAACATCATTGCGAAGAATTTTAATAGGTGGCATGAAGTAGTCAGAGGGTAGAGGAGAGGGAGGAACAAGAAAAGAATCGTCCAAGGTAGAGTTTTTAGCAAAGGTCTGAGCGAAGAGTTCAGCTTTAGAAATAGATGTGATAGCAGTTGTGCCATCTGGTTGAAATAAAGGCGGGAAAGAAGAAGCAAAGTTACTGAAGATATTTTTGGCTAGATGCCAGAAATCACGAGGGGAGTTAGATCTTGAAAGGTTTTGACATTTTCTGTTAATGAAGGAGTTTTTGGCTAGTTGGAGAACAAACTTGGCATGGTTCCGGGCAGAAATATAAAGTGCATGAGATTCTGGTGATGGAAGGCTTAAGTATCTTTTGTGGGCCACCTCTCTATCATGTATAGCACGAGGACAAGCTGTGTTAAACCAAAGTTTAGAAGGTTTAGGACGAGAAAAAGAGTGAGGAATGTACGCCTCCATGCCAGACACTATCACCTCTGTTATGCATTCAGCACACAAAGACGGGTCTCTGACACGGAAGCAGTAGTCATTCCAAGGAAAATCAGCAAAATACCTCCTCAGGTCCCCCCAACTAGCAGAGGCAAAACGCCAGAGGCACCTTCGCTTAGGGGGATCCTGAGGAGGGATTGGAGCGATAGGACAAGATAAAGATATGAGATTGTGATCGGAGGAGCCCAACGGACAAGAAAGGGTGACAGCATAAGCAGAAGGATTATAGGTCAGGAAAAGGTCAAGAACGTTGGGCGTATCTCCAAGACGGTCAGGAATACAAGTAGGGTGTTGCAGTAATTGCTCTAGATCATGGAGGATAGCAAAGTTGTAGGCTAGTTCACCAGGATGGTCAGTGAAGGGAGAGGAAAGCCAAAGCTGGTGGTGAACATTGAAGTCTCCAAGAATGGAGATCTCTGCAAAAGGGAAGAGGGTCAGAATGTGCTCCACTTTGGAAGTTAAGTAGTCAAAGAATTTCTTATAGTCAGAGGAGTTAGGTGAGAGGTATGCAGCACAGATAAATTTAGTAAGAGAGTGACTCTGTAGTCGTAGCCAGATGGTGGAAAACTCGGAAGATTCAAGAGCGTGGGCACGAGAGCAGGTTAAGTCATTGCGCACATAAACGCAGCATCCAGCTTTGGATCGAAAATGAGGATAGAGAAAGTACGAGGGAACAGAAAAGGGGCTACTGTCAGTTGCCTCAGACACCTGAGTTTCAGTGAGGAAAAGAAGATGAGGTTTAGAAGAGGAGAGGTGGTGTTCTACAGATTGAAAATTAGATCTTAGACCGCGAATGTTGCAGAAGTTAATGAAGAAAAAGTTGAGGGGGGGTGTCAAGACACTTAGGGTCGTCGACAGAAAGGCAGTCCGACCTGGGGACATTTATGGTCCCCTCCCCAGATGGGGACTCCGAGGCTGGTGTAGGAGTCGCCATGATGATTTTAAAATTTTTGAATGAAGGGTGTGTGTGTTATTAGGTGCTTGTAGTTTTGTGTGGAGGAAGAGAGTTGTCTTTAGAGGGCAGGCTGTGAGACACAAAGGGAAACGTTCAGTGAGGTCACAGCTGGGTTTAATGATAAGTTCATATCACCCCCTGAACAGTGCTTTAGACCTCACTGGGAGTAATTATCGTTTCGGCAGGTGTCTACTGCCTCCTCCTGTGTGTGTGTGTGTGTGTGTGTGTGTGTGTGTGTGTGTGTGTGTGTCGGCGTGTGTGTCTGTGTGTAATGTGTATAAATATATATATATATATATATATATATATATATATATATGTGTGTGTGTGTGTGTGTGTGTGTGTGTGTGTGTGTGTGTGTGTGTGTGCGTGCGCTTAGGTATTTGTATGTATGTTTATTCCTCTTATATTGTGACATCGATGGAAAAAGTATATAAGATGTATAATGTTAATATAATAATGTAGGGTTCCTCAAACTTGTTATCAAACAGATGCAGTATATATGTGACAGGATGGAATTTAGTGAGCCGTTTCGGTTTTGGTTAAGCTCAAAAAAAAGGCATCTGGGACAGATTTTTTTTTTAATTGATTAACTAAATAATTAATCTATTTATCTATTCTTTTTTTTTTTTTTTTTTGAGGAGAGGCTCGAATAGCAAAGCAGTTGTCATACCTGAGTCACACTATGATATAAGTGAGGGACAGGGTTGTGCTGTTAGTGCTGACGTAAAGACTATGTTGGCAGGAAAATGGAAAATGGAAATGGATGAGTGCATGTACGAGTGGAGGTAATGTGTGGCACCTGTTTTTAGTGCGGGAGGGATGAGTCTGTGGTAAGGGCAGTGTTAGATTATCGGTGTTACCTTGGCTTGAATGAGAACATAAAAAAGAGGCGAAGGAATTCCTTGGGGCTTCTTTCCTCGGCGGGACTTAGCAGCGAAGGTAAAGTTTTCCAAGCAGTGGGAGGGTCGGTCTGGAGAAGAGGAAAGTGTTCACGTGGGGAGTGGAGTGAACAAGGTATGTGGAGGATGAATCTGAGTGCCTGAGGGAATCTGCGAATTTAAGATATTTCTGTAATGGACAAACAGTCCCGTTAGCACAACCCTCCCAGGTGCAGCGTGTCAATACAATTGATTACAAATTAATTATGGTGTTAGTCTTATCTTAATGACAAAAATAGATTTAAAGGTTGCGGATTGTGTAGGAGGCAAAATTTAGAACTAGAGGAATCTAAGAATAGGGATAGAGGATTATCTTTAGAAGGAAAATAAGTAGAACGGAGAAAGTAATTGAGGTTTAAACATAACGGTTAAAAGGTGACCAATACATCAACATGAACGTAGGTAAACACGTTAAACAAGTCATAAACTCTTGCCCTAACTCCAAAGAGAAGATTGTTGCATACACTCGTCATATTGTTAAATAATTCATTCCTACTGGTCTCGGATAAATTAACCACACCTTAAACCACATGCAGTGAGATTCAAGTACATTGGTATTGGACAATAACAACTAATGACATCACGTGTCCAGTCTCAGAGACTTCTATCTCTCATTTAAGCAGTCAGTCAGAAATCTGCGCTAAACTCATTTAGACGTTACCTCCGTAACAGAGAAATTGAGAAATAGCAGACCGAGTATGTGTGTGAATGCTAGGTGTATTCACACACATTCTGTTCTTCGCAGAACACATTCTGTTGTTCTGCTAAGAACTTTTAGTTTTGTAATAAAAGAAAGAAAAGAGGAACAGACTACTTATCAACCAGTTGACCACACCCCATCTACGTATAGCAGGCACACATCAAAAGAATCCTAGGCAGATCCAAGCCAACAGGTAAGCAAGGAGAGAAAAGCATTAATACAGACGAACTAACAATGCTGAACTTGGAAGACAACAACAGGAAGTTACAATTGGTTGATCTAAATCATACACCTGTATCCCGATGATACGAAGGGAGGTCAGAAAGTTTTGCAGTTCGGGTATTTATTTCCGAGGAATGAAAATGATAACCACATAATTTTTCACTGACATGACGAATACACTTGAACTACTTTTTGCGAAGGCTCTGGACTCCTGCCAGCAAGGGGATTCCAACTGCTCCTCCAATCACATCATCATAACCTCTTTGACCTAATCATCGTCATTGTACCTCCGTCCCCGCAAGAAGGACTTAAGCTGGCGAAAAAGAAAGTAGTCACTGGGAATCGACTCCGGACTGTAGAGTGGGTGATTGAGCTGCTCGAAGCCGCAGTCCCTAAGACTTGCTTCGTTGACCGGAGCGTTGTCGTGGAGGAGGACACCATGGGTTAACTTGCCCCGCCTCCGCTAACAGATGGAGTCCCTCAACCGACCGACTACTCCGGAGTAGCACTTTCTCGTGATGGTATAGCCACGCGACAGGAATTGCACCAGCAGCACTCCTTAGGCGTCCCAGATGATGGCCATGATCTTGGTTCGGTCCGAAATTAGAGCGGTGTCGGGGATCCCTTGTATTTCCAGGCCATGTTCTCTCCCACTAGTGAACCCACGTTTTATCACCTGTCACTACCCTCGACTCGAATCGCGCTGGGTCTGCGTTGTACAGAGTCAGCGGCTCCTCCTAAGTTGTGTGGCGCTGAAGGCGATCATGCAGAGAAAGATTTCGGGGCACCCACCGAGCAGAAACTTTGCTCATGCCCAGGTTATGATGAATAACGTTCAAAACGCTTCCATGAAAAATTCCAGTCTTCAACGAAATTTCTTCTATCTTCACTCACCGATTCTCCATGAGCATTGTCTCCACACGATCAACAGTGTTTTCGGAGGTCGCCTTGGAGAGGCGTCCCACACGGGGGTTAAATTCAAGGGACTCAAGTCCATGATGAAATTCCTTGTGCCAGCAGGTAACTGTGGCATACGAAGGGGCAGCTTCGTTGTACGTACACCACGACCAGCTTGTCGTGGTTCTCCATCGCGTTCTTCCCCTCTTTTGTCAAAAACTTGATCACTGCACGGTACTTGGTCTATTATTGCCGACTCCTGCCAACCGCATGCACTGCTCGCTCCCTTAAGACTGAAGAGGGAACGAGGGAGCGGAGCGGCGCTGCATGTGAACATGTCTAGCCTAACAAGCCTAACAGGACACAACAGGTCACGACTGGTCACGCTACCTAACGTACCAAAATGCATAACTTTCTGATCGCCTCTCATATAATATAATATAAGTGTCCTGTTAGGCTATATATATATATATATATATATATATATATATATATATATATATATATATATATATATATATATATATATATATATATATATATATATATATATATATATATATATATATATATATATATATATATATATATATATTTACGTAAGACGGTCACTGGCGAAAACAACACAAAAATGAAAAAAAAATCCCAAGGAGATGCTAGTCCCAAAAGAGTTGTCGAGAGAATCATCGAAAATTGAAGAATAAGTAAGAATCTTGAAACCTACCTCTTGAAAGAGTTCAAGTCATAAGAAGAAGAAAATACATAAGCAGGCAGGGAGTTCTAGAGTTTACCAGAGAAAGAGAAGAATGATTGAGAATACTGGTTAACTCTTGCATTAGAGGTGGCCAGAACAGGGATGAGAGAAAAAGAAAGTCTTGTGCAGCGAGACCACGGGAGGAAGGGAGGCATGCAGTTAGCAAGATCAGAAGAGCAAATGGCATGGAAATAGCAGTAGAAGACAGAAAGAGAGTAACACTGCAGCGATGAGAAAGAGTCTGAAGACAGTCAGTTAGAGGAGAGGAGTTGATGAGACAAAAAAGCTTTTGAATCCACCCTATCCTAAAAGAGCGGTATGAGTGGAACCCCGGCATACATGTGAAGCATACTCCATACATGGACGGAAAAGGCCCCCGTATATAGTTAGCATCTGCGGGGGTGAGAAAAACTGGCGGAGACAACTCCAGTTTAGATTATAAGTAAAAGACAGACCGAGGGTATTCAGTGTAGAAAAGAGGGGGGCAGTTGGGTGTGATTGAAGAAGAGGGTATAGTTGTCTGGAAGTAATTGAGTTTTTGAGGCAATGAACAAGACTAAGTTTGCTCTGCTCCAATCAGAAATTTTAGAGAGATCAGAAGTCAGACGTTATGTGGCTTCCCTGCGTGAACTGTTTACTTCCTGAAGGGTTGGATGTTTATGACAAGATGTGGAAAAGTGCAGGGTGGTATCATTAGCATAGGAGTGGATAGGACAAAAAAGTTTGGTCAGAAGATCATTGATGAATAACAGGAAAAGAGTGGATGACAGGACGGAACCCAAGGAACACCACTGTTAATAGATTTAGGAGAAGAACAGTGACCGTCTACCACAGCAACAATAGAATGGTCAGAAAGGAAAGTTGAGATGAAATTACAGAGAGAAGGATAAATGCCGTAGGAAGGTAATTTGGAAATCAAAGGGCATGAAACTTTCTTCACACCAACATAAATAGTTCATCACTAGTTACAATCTAAAATTAGAACTTGATGTTTCTAAAACTAATATATATATATATATATATATATATATATATATATATATATATATATATATATATATATATATATATATATATATATATATATATATATATATATATATATATATATATATATATATATATATATATATATATATATATTAGTTTTAGAAACATCAAGTTCTAATTTTAGATTGTAACTAGTGATGAACTATTTATGTTGGTGTGAAGAAAGTTGATGTCTTTATCGGGTATTAGGAGACTGGTGTCATCAGCGTACATGACAAACTGATATTCTAAACTGGCAATAATATCATTTACGTGTATGAGAAAGAGAATTAGTGCTAAGGTTGATCCTTGTGGTACTCCCTTGGATGTGGGGTATAAACTGAGGAAACATTATTACTCAAGATTGATTGTGATGTGTTACAAAGGTAGCTGCGAAAAAAAAAAAACTGCAGCGGCAGGCTCCTTATTCATGCATATTTCAGTTTATCCAACAGAATATTATTGCTTAATGTGTTAATTGCTTTGGAAAGATTATTGAGATTATCAACCACATACTGTTTATCTTCTAAAAATGTGTGTGTGTGTGTGTGTGTGTGTGTGTGTGTGTGTGTGTGTGTGTGTGTGTGTGTGTGTGTGTGTGTGTGTGAGTGTGTGTGTCTGTGCGTGTGTGTGTGCGGGTGCGTGTTCTTGTACAATATACTAATGGATTAGACTTTCCCACATTTATCAACCGAAGTCATTTTATAACTCACAAAAACAAAATAAAAAACTTGAAAATTCAAGAAAAAATCAAATAAAACAAAATAAAATAAATAAAAATACAAAAAAATAAAAATAAATAAATAAATAAAATAAAATAAAATAAATAAATAAACAAGTTAGATGAATAAACCATTCGGACCATTCATAATTAATCTGCTTTGTTGTCATGTCGAGGGATGAAAATAATTTCTCGAGCATAATAAGAAAGCGGACTGGTAAAAGGATCTATATCAGGTTCGGCGGTCACGGGAGAGGGAGGAAAAATGCTGCGATGATGTAAGTACGTAGACAACCATATTGTGCTGGACATGTGAGGCACAAGGGTGTGTCGAAACTCTATTATGGCGGTAATAAGAGACGTTCGAGGAGGAGGAGGAGAAGAAGGAGGAGAAGGAGGAGGAGGAGGAGGAGGAGTAGAAGGAGGAGATGGAAACGAAGATGAAAATGATGAAGATAGAGGGAAGCGGGCAGAAAATGACATGTATGATGTCAGCAACAGAGAGAGAGAGAGAGAGAGAGAGAGAGAGAGATAGAGAGAGAGAGAGAGAGAGAGAGAGAGAGAGAGAGAGAGAGAGAGAGAGAGAGATTCCTTCAGTCATGCAGAAGTTCAACCTGACATACATACATATAGACAGACAGACAGATAAATGAAAGGTACCTGAGAGACTTGATGATGTGAATGATTTCTTGATTCAGCCCTGCATAGGAAGAGTGGCATATGCAAGGGCCCTCAATAGATTAACACGTAAAAGTACAAGAGTTATAAGATCATGTATCACCAAACCGCCTAAAGGTACTGGTTACACGAGACCTAGACAGGGAGAGAGAGAGAGAGAGAGAGAGAGAGAGAGAGAGAGAGAGAGAGAGAGAGAGAGAGAGAGAGAGAGAGAGAGAGAGAGAGAGTAATGGTAATAACAGTAGTAGTAGTAGTAATAGTAGTAGTAGTAGTAGTAGTAGTAGTAGTAGTAGTAGTAGTGATAATAATAATAATAATAATAATAATAATAATAATAATAATAATAATAATAATAATAATAACAATAATAATAATTGTTACCGCCGAGCGAGTGAAAGACCGTCGAGCGGGTGAAAGAAGTTGTTGCTGAGCAAGCGTATGCTAAATAATATGATCTGTGTTATGAGAGTTGAAATGAACTAGTATATGAAGCATGGGTAACACTATGGAAACTATGTTAATTAGAGCAGAGATTAAGGAAACTGAATTCATTATAGTAGTTAACTGCAGTAGTGAAGATGTGTGAGAGGAACTAGCTGTGGAGAGCTTAGCTGCAGAGAGGTAGTGAGGATTGTGTTTACGTGGTAAAGTTGATGACATGGTGCGTAGGGTAGATAAGACACAGAGGGATCTCCATAAAGGAATGATTCACCCGGGAACTATTGCTGACCTAACGGTAAGATGGGCAGGCGTGAGGCGCCGAGGGCCAGCAGGAACGAAGCCCGGAAGGACAGATTCCTTTGTACCGCCACCGAGTTAGGGTGTGACTACTCCAGGAAAGATCGGACCACTACAATGCAGACGCAGGTGTTGCTTGGTGACAGGCCCCCTTAAGACCCCAAACACGTGAGTTCCACATCTGTATTACGAGGGGTTGATTGCCCTAATTAGCATAATCCATGATTAGTGATGCATTATGTTGATACAGTATGTAACGGTTTTGATACAGTATGTAATGGTTAGTAGTGCTATGTACGTCTTATGTTTTTAATGTATGTCTTCAGGTCTGACCGAATGCAATAAACGATTCGCGTCACCGTGTGTGTCTAAAATCCTTTAGCTGCCTCCGGGCAGCTACAGTAATAATAATAATAATAATAATAATAATAATAATAATAATAATTATAATAATAATAATAATAATAATAATAATAATAATAATAATAATAATAATAATAATAATAATAATATTACCTACAAACAATAAAACATGCTCATAGAGTGAGATGATGAACTGGAAGATGGAAGTGGGGAAGGCGGCAGGGAAAACCGAAGTTTGGACAAAGGAAGTGAAGTACAACTAAGTCGGTTGATACCTGGCGATGTGATCAAGATCCTGAATGTAATAAGTATGACAATGTCCATGGAGGGTAAGACAGCGTCACGTCCTTGAAAATGTGGAAGTACTGAATATTCGATATTCATGATACCAATGAATAATATTATTACACGATACTAGATTACTCAGTTTTTATTAAACCAGGAGGAGGCTGTAGGAACCTGCCGATACGATAATTACTCCCAGTGAGGTCTAAATAACTGGATCAGGGGGTACTGTGAACTTATCTTTAAACCCAGCTGTGACCTCACTGAACGTTTCCCTTTCTGTCTCGCAACACAAGGGGGGCAGTCACAGCCTGCCTTCTAAAGACAACTCTCTTCCTCCACACAAAACTACAAGCACCTAATAACACACTCACCCTTCACTCAAAATTTCAAAATTATCATGGCGACTCCTACACCAACCTAGGAGTCCCCATCTGGGGAGGGGACCACAAATGTCCCCAGGTCAGACTGCCCTTCTGACAGCGACCCCAAGTGTCTTGACACCCCCCCTCAACTTTTTCTTCATTAACTTCTGCAACATTCGCGGCGCAAAATTTAATTTTCAATCTGTAGAACATCACCTCAAAACTCAAACTCTCAAACTAAATTTATCTGTGCTGTATATCTCTCACATAACTCCTCTGACTATAAGAAATTCTTTGACTACTTAACTTCCAAAGTGGAGCACATTCTGACTCTCTTCCCTTTTGCAGAGATCTCCATTCTTGGAGACTTCAATGTTCACCATCAGCTTTGGCTTTCCTCTCCCTTCACTGACCATCCTGGCGAACTAGCCTTCAACTTTGCTATCCTCCACGAGCTAGAGGAATTGATGCAACACCCTACTCGTATTCCTGACCGTCTTGGAGATACGCCCAACATTCTTGACCTTTTCCTGACCTATAATCCTTCTGCTTATGCTGTTACCCTCTCTTCTCCGTTGGGCTCCTCCGATCACAATCTCATATCTGTATCTTATCCTATCGCTCCAATCCCTCCTCAGGATTCCCCCAAGCGAAGGTGCCTCTGGCGTTTTGCCTCTGCTAGTTGGGGGGACCTGAGGAGGTATTTTGCTGATTTTCCTTGGAATGACTACTGCTTCCGTGTTAGAGACCCGTCTTTGTGTGCTGAGCGCATAACAGAGGTGATAGTGTCTAGCATGGAGGCGTACATTCCTCACTCTTTTTCTTGACCTAAACCTTCCAAATCTTGGTCTAACACAGCTTGTTCTCGTGCTATACATGATAGAAAGGTGGCCCACAAAAGGTACTTCAGCCTTCCATCACCAGAATCTCATGCACTTTACATTTCTGCCCGGAACCATGCCAAGTCTGTTCTCCAACTAGCCAAAAACTCCTTCATTAACAGAAAGTGTCAAAATCTTTTAAGATCTAACTCCCCTCGTGACTTCTGGCATCTAGCCAAAATATCTCCAATAACTTTGTTTCTTCTTCTTCTTCTTTCCCTCCTTTATTTCAACCATATGGCACCACTTCTATCACATCTATTTCTAAAGCTGAACTCTTCGCTCAAACCTTTGCTAAAAACTCTACCTTGGACGATTCTGGGCTTGTTCCTCACTCTCTTCCACCCTCTGACTACTTCATGCTACGTATTAAAATTCTTCTCAATGATGTTTTCATTGACCTCGCTGGCATAAACCCTCAGAAATCTTATGGACCTAATGGGGTCCCACCTATTGAAAACTGTGCCTCCGTTCTTGCACCTTGCGTAGTTATACTCTTTCAGCTCTGTCTGTCAACATTTACCTTTCCTTCTTGCTGGAAGTTTGCCTACATTCAGCATGTTCCTTAAAAGGGTGACAGTTCTAATCCCTCAAACTACTGTCCTATTGCTTTAGTTTCCTGCCTAACTAAAGTTTTTGAATCTATCCTCAATAGGAAAATTCTTAAACATCTATCTCGTCACACCCTTCTATCTGATTGCCAGTATGGGTTCCGTCAAGACCGCTGTACTGGTGATCTTCTGGCTTTCCTTACTGAGTCTTAGTAATCCTCTTTTAGAGATTTTGGAGAAATTTTTGCTGTTGCCTTGGATATATCAAAAGCTTTTGATAGAGTCTGGCACAAAGCTTTGATTTCCAAACTATCCTCCAACGGCTTCTATCATTCTCTCTGTAACTTCATCTCAAGTTTCCTTTCTGACCGTTCTATTGTTGCTGTGGTAGACGGTCACTGTTCTTCTCCTAAATCTATTAACAGTGGTGTTCCTCAGGGTTCTGTCCTGTCACCCACTCTCTTCATATTATTCATCAATGACCTTATAAACCAAACTTCTTTTCCTATCCACTCCTACGCTGATGATACCACCCTGCACTTTTCCACGTCTTTTCATAGACTTCCAACCCTTCAGAAGATAAACATTTCACGCAGAGAAGCCACAGAACGCCTGACTTCTGATCTTTCTAAAATTTCTGATTGGGGCAGAGCAAACTTGGTATTGTTCAATGCCTCAAAAACTCAATTCCTCCATCTATCAACTTGACACAACCTTCCAGAGAACTATCCCCTCTTCTTCAATGACACTCAACTGTCCCCCTCTTCTATACTGAACATCCTCGGTCTGTCCTTTATTTATAATCTGAACTGGAAACTTTACATCTCATCTCTAGCTAAAACAGCTTCTATGAAGTTAGGTGTTCTGAGACTTCTCCGCCAGTTTTTCTCACCCCCCTTCCAGCTGCTAAGGCTGTACAAGGGCCTTATCCGTCCATGTATGGTGTATGCTTCACATGTCTGGGGGGGTTCCACTCATACCGCTCTTCTAGACAGGGTGGAATCAAAAGCTTTTCGTCTCATCAATTCCTCTCCTCTAACTGACTGTCTTCAGCCTCTCTCTCATCGCCGCGATGTTGCATCTCTAGCTGTCTTCTACCGCTATCTTCATGCTAACTGCTATTCTGATCTTGCTGATTGCATGCCTCCCCTCCTCCTGCGGCCTCGCTGCACAAGACTTTCTTCTTTCTCTCACCCCTATTATGTCCACCTCTTTAATGCAAGAATTAACCAGTATTCTCAATCATTCATTCCTTTCTCTGGTAAACTCTGGAACTCCCTGCCTGCTTCTGTATTTCCACCTTCCTATGACTTGAATTCCTTTAAGAGGGAGGTTTCTAGACCCTTATCCTTCAGTTTTTGACTACCGGTTTGGACCTTTTACTGGGACTGTCATCTCAGTGTGCTTTTTTATTTTTTCTTTATTGGATTTTTGTTGCCCTTGGCCAGTGTCCTTCCTACATAAAAAAAAAAAAACTTGTGGTAGTCATAAACGTTATTAATGTGTGAGCCTCTTTTAACAGAACAGAGTCCATTCCAGAGTTTAGATTCCTTTACTAAAAAGGATTGAGAACCTACGACCGTCTTAACCTTGTAGACGTAGTAGGTTGTTGTGTTGCCGTGTATTCCTGTAGGGCAGTGTCCATGCACCCTCCAAGAGCTACTGAGAATTTCATGTACCCTAGCGCATTAGACAATTAATTACAAAAGAATTACATCAATGTATGACATTTTCCTCTGGTTTTAAGATTGAAAATATATAAATAGAATTATTAGATCTCTATTTTAAAAATAGCAAATAGCTATTCGGTCCTGAATAATTATTGCACACATAAGTGCTAAATGTATAACAATATAAAATGCTCCATCTCAAACACATGAAGAGCGAGTTGCAACTGAGTGTAATACACTAATATAATACATAAATTTCCAGTATTTTACTCTCAACTTGAATAAATACCCCGATCTGAGCGAGGATGGTTCAAATTTTGTTACTACACATCTCTATAACTCACAGCTCCGCCTGGCCCATGGAGAGTACAACGATGATTTGGCCAGGAACACACCTTTTGGTGTTCATCGCATAAAAAAAAAATTGCGATTTCAGTCTCGGAAACTTTTCAGCCTCAGTAAGTTTTGACGGTGCATCTTTCGTATTTTATCACATTTCTTCGTCAGACCCACCGTTTTGCCGTATTTTGCATATTTCGATTTATCGGCATGTGAGCGAAGGTTTCTGCCTCGCAACCAGCGCAACTGTCGGCTCATCACTGCAGATCGAACTCGAGCGCGCAAAATGCGCGAATTATTTGCCATAACTCACTATATATACAGGATGGCTAGTTTTGGTTGGCACCATCAGACTCAACAGTGAGTGTAGAATCAAGATGTAGGGTAAA
>NC_087177.1:16159408-16199408 GCF_035594125.1 Scylla paramamosain
TAATTTGGGGGGGACCTGAGGAGGTATTATGCAGATCTTCCTTGGAATGACTACTGCTTCCGTGTCAGAGACGCACCTCTGTGTGCTGAGTGCATAACAGAGGTCATAGTGTCTGGCATGGAGACGTACATTCCTCACTCTTTCTCTTGACTTAAACCTTCCAAACCTTGGTTTAACACAGTTTATTTTCGTGCTATACTCGTACATGATAGAGAGGTGGCTCACAAAAGGTACTTGAGCCTTTCATCACCTGACTCTCATGGGTTTTATATTTCTGCCCGGAATCATGCCAAGTCTGTTCTGCAACTACCCAAACCTTCTTCATTAATAGAAAGTGTCAAAATCTTTCAAGATCTAACTCTCCTCGAGATTTCTGACACCTAGCTAAAAACATTTGCAATAACTTTGCTTCTTCATCTTCCCTTCTTTATTTCAACCTGATGACATCACTGTCATCTCATCTATTTCCAAAGCTGAAGTCTTCTTTCAAACCTTTGCTAAAAACTCTACCATGGATGATTCAGGAATATCCATTAAGATCCTTCGCGGTGATGTTTTCCATGCTCTCACTGTCCTTAACCCTCGGAAGGCTTATGGACCTGATGGGGTCCCTCCTATTATTCTCCGAAACTGTGCCTCTGTGCTTGCACCTTGCCTAGTCAAACTCTTCTAACTCTGTCTATCAACATTTATCTTTCCTTCTTCCTGCAAGTTTGACTTTCTAAAAAGGGTGACCGTTCTAATCCCTCAATCTAACATCCTATTGCCTTAATTCTCTGCCTCTCTAAAGTTTTTGAAGCTATCCTTAACAGGAATATTCTTAAACATCTATCATTTCACAACCTTCTATCTGATCTCCAGTATGGCTTCCGTCGAGGCCGCTCTACTGGTGTTCTGGCTTTCCTTACTGAGTCTTGGTCATCCTCTTTTAAAGATTTTGGTGAAACTTTTGTTGTTGCCTTAAACATATCAAAAGCTTTTGATAGAATCTGGCACAAAGCTTTGATTTCCATACTACCCTCCTACAGCTTCTATCCTCCTCTCTGTAACTTCATCTCAAGTTTCCTTTCTGACCGTTCTATTGCTGCTGTGGTAGATGGCACTGTTCTCCTCCTAAATCTATTAAGAGTGGTGTTTCTCTGGGTTCTGTCCTGCCTGCCACTCTCTTCCTATTATTCATCAATGATTTCCTCAACTAAATTTCTTGTCCTATCCACTCCTACGCTGGTGATACCACCCTGCACTTTTCCACGTCTTTTCATAGATGTCCAACCCTTCAGGAAGTAAACAGTTCACGTAGGGAAGCCACAGAATGCCTGACTTCGGATCTTTCTAAAATTTCTGATTGGGGCAGAGCAAACTCACTATTGTTCAATCCCTCAAAACTCAATTCCTCCATCTATCAACTCGACACAACCTTTTAGACAACTATCCCGTCTTCTTCAATGACTCTCAACTGCCCCCCCTCTGGCCTTTACTTACGATCTAAACTGAAATCTTCACATCTCATCTCTAGCTAAAACATCTTTCTATGAAGTTATGTGTTCTCAGCCGTCTTCACCAGTTTTCCTCACTTCCCCAGCTGCTAACTCTGTACAGGGACCTTATCCGTCTATTTACCCTGTCTAGTTTAGACAGGGTGGAATCAAAAGCTTTTCGTCTTATCAACTCCTGCCCTCTAACTGATTGTCTTCAGCCTCTTTCTCATCGCTGCAATGTTGCATCTCTTGCTATCTTCTACCGCATTCTTCATGGTGACTGCTCTTCTGATCTTGCTAATTGCATGACTTCCCTCCTCCCGCGGTCTCGCTGCACAAGATTTTCTTCTTTCTCTAATGCCTATTCTGTCCACCTCTTTAATGCAAGAATTAACAAGTACTCTCATTCATTTATCCCTTTCTCTGGTAAATTTTGGAACTCCTTGCCTGTTTCTGTATTTTCTCCTTCCTTTGACTTGAACTCTTTCAAGAGGGAGGTTTCAAGACACTTATACTTAAATTTTCGATGATTCTCTTGACATCTTTTTTGGGACTGGCAGTTCAGTGGGATTTTTTTCTTTTTTTCATGTTTGGATTCCCTTGGCCATTGACCCTCTTACATAACACACACACACACACACACACACACACACACACACACACACACACACACACACACACACACACACACTCACACACACGTTTAAATATAGTTAGTTTCCTTTCTACTCTTAGTCACAGACAGCGTTCATATTTCTTCTTGCCCAGACATTATTCACACTCCACTCTATCGCAAGCAATACTCGTCTCTCCTTCTGCATCTTCATTTCCTTCATTCATTCGTCTTTATTTCTCTTCAATGCAAACTTGTTCTTGCGGCCTTCCTTTTCATTATTTTGTTCTTTATTTTCTCGCAACTGCTATACTGTTTCTATCTAACGTGACAGTAAGCTCTTGAATGAAACTCAGGGGAAACAGAAACACATGACAAAATTTAGCGCCGTCATGAAGTAAAAAAAAAATGTGTCATACCGGGAAAAAAGTATCATCCACTGTACTCTTGCGTCACTATGATACAACTTCCCTTTATGTCACTGTGATGATGTACCTGTGTGAAAAGCTATCCTCACTACTCGCTGCAGCCACCCATCTATTCAGTGTAAAGTGAGAGAGGTACGGAAATATGGAATCTACTACACACATCACCAGGGCACACACACACACACACACACACACACACACACACACACACACACACATACGGCATAAAACAGCTTACCTAAACAAACAAAAATAACTGGATATCTGATCTCATTTACGAGTGGGGTGGGCCTCGGGATAGTGAGACAAGTGGATGACACATGAAGGAAGTGCAGATTCGGGGCAAGATAGTGAGATAAGGACGTAGTCAAGCCTACTTCCTCCACCTCTTAGCGTGACAACTGTAAACAAATGAATCAGCGGTATGGAGAGAGAGAGAGAGAGAGAGAGAGAGAGAGAGAGAGAGAGAGAGAGAGAGAGAGAGAGAGAGAGAGAGAGAGAGAGAGAGACTGCAAGTTCAGGCTAACAAAAAAAAAAAAAAAGGAAAGAGGGAAGAAAAGGAACTACTCAAGGAATTAATCGTCCTTGATAGGAATCTGCTGCCATACATGCGCACATACAGTTCCCAGATCGCCCAGTGAATGCCGAGGGTTACATAAACATACACTTTCGCCAAACAGTTTATACGTCGAACGTGTTACCATAAGCTTTTCAAGAGTCGCCACTTGAAACAGTACGCCCACTCAATAACAAGAACGACCTTCATCGCTTTCCTTTATTAAAGGGTTCGTTCCTTAAGCCATCAACTCTTTTTGTTTTATTCATGACGTTTCATGTTCTTTACCCCTTGACTGCCGCGCTGTCCCCTCTCCAGAAGCAATATATCAAAATGTCACTTTTATGAAACGAAGATGGTTATGAATTACACTATGTAATAAAATTTCACTTTTGTCTTGTCCTTGGCCCCAAACCATAATTTTCCAGGTATTACCATCTAAACAAAATAGAAAAAAAAGTTATTTGATCTTAAAACTTTGCTTGTGTGGTTAGAACAATGAATTTACCTTTTTGCCTTATTTCATTATAGTATGGGTTACTGTTGGTTTTCATGTCAGGTGAAGACCTTTGCAAAATTTCAATTGCTTATCTAATTGCTTTTGAAATGTTGCAAATAAGTTAAAACATTGAAAGAAATAATACAAAGTGTTCTAAAGACTTTTTATTTTAATAAAATCATTCTTGAACTGACTAGATCTAGAAAGAATTTCTTATATTTAGAAGAATTTGCTTACACTTCAGAAATCTTCTCATATCTTCCAGAATGTTCTATCAGACACTTTAAGAAGTTTCTAGAACATTTTAGAACATTCTGTTCACTGTAAACATTTCCAGAATATTCTAGAACGTTCTAGAATACAGTAGAAATATGTAGAAGTATCAAGAATTTTCTAGAATCTACAAAAATTTTCTAGGATGATTCAGAATATTCTAAAGTAGGTTCAAGAATATTCTAGAAAGATTGAGAACATTCTGGAACACATTCTAGCGAGACTAAGAATATTCTAGAGTACTGCTTGACAATATAAAAATAGGGCCTTGCAGACCACCAATCAATTCTGTTTGGCTGCCTGAGAAGACACATCACAAGAGATGAAATGGCATCAAGAGGCTGCAATCATTCTCCAGATGCATTCTGCTACATACGTGATCAGTTCATCAAGACAAGAGCAAAGAAGTTCTGTGATAGCATCTGGAAAATGTGTGAAGCTTACAAAGCATATTTTGCTGTGCCAGGACCAGGACAAGACCTTGGCATCTCATTTTGCTTGTGAGCATTGTAAGAGAACATTAGAAGGTAAAATAGTTGTTAGTTTTTCAAGGGTAAAATCCAATTAAGAATTAAGAATAAAAAATAGAATAAGTTTAACAGAAACTGTTTCTTTTACAAGATGGTATAGAGGGGAAACCTACTGATCACTCAACTGACTGCTTTTTCTGTATGGTGGATCCTTCCAAACGCCGATCTGGGAAAAATGCACCTGCTGTTTTCTGTCCAGACATTCCATTTTCCATTGCTCCATTACCGCACAGTACTGATCTTCCTGTACCAGCTCCAGAAAGAAGTTAACTATCAGAAGAAAGCAGCAAGTCAGAAGATGAGCTAAACAGAGAGGAAGACTGTGACATCACAGATACAGTTGTAGTTAGGAGGAATCCTTACTACCCAAACCGAAGAGACCTCATTGACCTCATCAGAGATCCTGGTTTGACAAAGTCAAATGGTGAACTTTTGATTTCAAGGCTGAAGGAATAGGATTTACTTGATGACAGTGTGCAAGTGACCAACAAAAAAAAACGTCACAAACATTTATCCAGCTTCTTTGCAAAGGAGGACAGGCTATGCTACTGCAATGATGTATCACGCTTGTTTGATGCTATTGGAATTGCTTGCAATGCAGATGAATGGAGACTTCATTGACAGCTCCTCCAAAAGCCTGAAATCTGTACTTCTGCACAATGGAAACAAGTATCCATCTCTGCCTCTTGCTCATTCTGTGCATCTTAAGGAGGACTACAGCAGTGGAAAGCTTCTACTGGAAACTTTGAACTACAACAAGTATGGCTGGGAAGTTATTGGAGACTTCAAGATGGTGGCTTTCTTGATGGGATTGCAAGATTTTACCAAGAATCCCTGTTTTCTTTTCCTTTGGGACAGTAGAGACAGAGCAGCACATTACCAGAGAAAGCACTGGCCTCCAAGGACTGACACTACAGTGGGAGCACACAATATCAAACATGAGCCATTGGTGAATCATCAAAAGGTTTTGTTTCCTCCACTACACATCAAACTGAGTCTCATGAAACAGTTTGTTACAGCTCTTGACAAGGAATCTGCTGCCTTCAAATATCTTCAAGACTTCTTTCCTAAGCTTTCAGAGGCAAAGATGAAAGTTGGTATCTCCATTGGACCACAAGTAAGAAAAATTATGGAGGGTTTAGAATTCCTACAGAAACTCACAAAAAAAGTAGAAAAAAAAATGTGGGAGTGTGTCATTGCTGTAGTACAGGGCTTTCTTGGCAACAACAACTGGAACTGGTTGAAGCTTTAGTGAAAAAGCTATGGTGAAATGGACTGCAGAATGTCCTTGAAGGTCCACATTCTAGATGCTCACCTCGACAACTTCAAGGAATATATGGAAGCATATTCAGAAGAACAAGGGAAGCGCTTCCACCAAGATATAATGAAGTCTGAACAGAGATATCAAGGATACTTCAATGAAAATATGATGAGAGACTACATTTGGTGGCTCTTACGTGAAAGTGATTTGTTGTATTCACGCAAATCAAGAAAAACTGTTGATTTTTAATCCTAAAAATTAGTTTCAGAAGTTATAAATGAATTTTTGCGTCATTTGAATTCATGTTTTTGTCTTCTGTCCAAAAATGGTGAAAATGTTGAAATTTAGCTATTTTTGGGGAAAAAAAAATCTAAAAGCCACAAAAGCAAAGTTTGAGAGGAATAATGGACATTTTCTATTGTTTTGCAATGAAAAGAGTTGGAAAGTAACACTTGTCAAAGACAAAAATCGTGTTACATAGTGTTATTGATATATAAAGCGGCGGAAATAATGGAATGAAAAAATAGATACGGTACATCAACAAAAAGCTAGATAGACAGTTGTCACTATTATGGGGAAAAATAAAGGAAGGAAAGTTACATGAAAGGACGACTTGACACTAATTCAGGTAAACAAATCACAAACTTCAGGAAGATCTGCTTCATAATCTCAATTTTCACGTGATGAACTATAGTCAGGCATGAAAGAGGGGAGTTGACGAGGATTTGAGAGGAGGGATGATAAGATTGCGAAAAACGGTGTGACAGATGTGAGAGCAGGGTGACGGGGATGTGAGAGCAGGGCGATGGGAATATGAAGGGAGCGAGAGGGAAGGAGGAATAGTTAACTCTAGAAGAAAAGTAACCTTGAAATCTCACGTCTTTTTTTTTTTTTTAAGGCAAAAGTGTAAGCTTTTTTTAATATCCACGGAATTCATATAACGCAATAAATTTATATCGTCAGCATTGTGATTGAGAGCAACTTTCTTATCACAATTAAAGATTAAAATTTTCATTGAAAAATTCCGTAACAGCCACCAGGTAACAGTGGTTCCTGAGGCACCATCACTATCACTTGGTCCCACTATCCTGCTTTGAGTACCCAAATGAAGGGAGACCGACAAACACACTCATGCATGTAAGAATTAGGTAATGTATGGAAGCGAGATGTATACACGCATAGATGACAATGATCATAAGTATACACACACACATACAGTTCACTGAGTCTGATAAGTTGGGGGACAACGACAAGCCATGTCGAGTTATCAGAAAACGTAAACATGACACGTACGACTAACCTCGTGCACACCCGCCCTTAAGGAAAACGTGGTACTTCACTCGTATCTCTATCCTTGCACACCAGTACGCACTAAAACATAGCAAATTAACAAATGTCATATATTATTAAAAAAAAAAAATTAACAAAACACAATTGTCTAAAGTAAAGAACAGTTTATTTACAATGAGTGAACGAATGAATTATTACTCACCATTGAGTAACATGTAGTAGCAGTGTGAGTATCCAGAAGCCATATTACATGGTAACGAAAATAATGTACAATGGAAACCGCCTTGCAACACACTCATACGCAAGATTAAATCAGCCTTCAGTGAGTACAGTAACGATAAAGGTATAGGTAGTACGTACATTTAATATTACATCTACGCTCTAAACTAAAGTGCGAATATGCGAGGGTGGTTGTCATCTATTGTTTCAACTTCGCCATAGGGATTCTGGTGACAAATCTTCTAATTCCTATATCAATTTAGGTTGTGTGTTAGTTTCCGAGGTTTAGAAAGCACCCAAATTATTCACTTCCCGAGATACCAAGATAAAAGTATCAGAGTTAGAGACGGTTTATTGCATATACGGTTGTGTGTGTGTGTGTGTGTGTGTGTGTGTGTGTGTATATATATATATATATATATATATATATATATATATATATATATATATATATATATATATATATATATATATATATATATATATATATATATATATATATATATATATATTTAATATGTGAAGCGCCTTAATGGCAAGAAGAGAGAGATATAGAAAGTGAGAAAAGCGATTGAGTGTGGGACGTGTCCCCTGGTTTCCCGGCTCACCGTTCCTCCCCCTTTCCCTCCATTCCCGTATCACGTGGCCAAACCGCCCGGTGTGGTAAGTTCAACTGACCAAGTGCGCGAAGCCCCATTTTTCACAGCCAGACGTACGACGCATTTGCTCCCACCCACGGCAACACACACATGGGTCGACACCATTTAAGAGCAGCAGTAGTTGGTATGTCATTTATGTCAGATGAGGTATTGCTACACATCATTTAGGTTAGGCTGGGTAATACTAGATTAGATTAGATTAGTGTACCTAATGGGGGAGGGTCTAGCAGGGACAAAGACTCCCTGTTAGGTTCTCTAACTGACTGTCTTCAGCATCTCTCTCACCGCCGTAATGTTGCATCTTTAGCTGTCTTCTACCGCTATTTTCATGCTAACTGCTCTTCTGATCTTGCTAATTGCATGCCTCCCCTCCTCTTTTGGCCTCGCTTCACAAGACTTTCTTCTTTCTCTCACCCCTATTCTGTCCACCTTTCTAACGCAAGATTTAACTAGTATTTTCAATCATTCTTCCCTTTCTCTGGTAAACTCTAGAACTCCCTGCCTGTTTCTGTGTTTCCACCTTCCTATGACTTGAATTCCTTCAAGAGGGAGGTTTCAAGACACTTATTCATCAATTTTTGACTACTGCTTTGACCCTTTTATGGGACTGGCATTTCAGTGGGCTTTTTTTTTTTTTTTTTATTGGATTTTTGTTGCCCTTGGGCAGTGTCCTTCCTACATAAAAAAAAAAGGTTAGGTAATGCTACACATCATTTAGGTTAGGCTAGGTTAGGTACTGGTACACGTAATATAGGTTAGTTAGGTAATGCTAGGTTAGATTAGTGTCTTTAAAGGGATGTCCCGCAGGGGCGAAGGCCCCCGGTTATGTTAGGTAATGCTACACGTCATATAGGTTAAGTTAGGTAATGTTAAGTAATACCAAGTTCGATTAGTGTCCGTAAGAGGGGGCTCCAGGGAAGTCTGTGCGTTGCCGTGGCTGGGAGTAGATGCACCATACGTCTAGCAGTAAAAATATGGCTGCGCGCGCACTCGGTCGCTTGAAACTAGATGGTCACTGAAACTTACTACACCGGCGCACCTTGTCCGTTTTTGCGCTGCATTCCCACGAATCAGTGTTGGCCGGAAGGACATACTGAGGGAGCAAGCAGTGTGAGGCTATATTTGGTGGCATAAGTAGTATTTGGCGGATATTAGTTACTGTATATTCCTCACAAGAATGGCTTTTATGTCGTTTGTATCCAGCCTAAACCATGGAAGAAAAGGCTGGTGGCATGGGTGACTCGCGACCTGAGTAATAGAGTCCATGGCCGTACTAATCCCACTCACAGCAAAGGTGGAATCTTTCAGACAGAAGGAAAGTCTGAGAAGATGAAATTTAAATTGGAAATGAGGAAGCTTGATTTGGAGGCTGAGGAGGAAAGGAGGATGAGGAAGCTTGAGTTGGAAGCTGAAGCCGAGGCAAGAGGGCTGAAGGCTGAGGAGATTAGGCAAGCCAAGAGGTTTGAGGCTGAGAAGGAGGCGAGGATGTATGAGGCCAAAGAGAAAGTGAGTGTGTGAGGCAATGATGTATGAGAGGGAGAAAGAGGTGAAGAGTCTTGAAGTAGAGGGGGAGGAAGCGGAGAAGAATAGGATATTTGAGTTGGAAAAGATTCTAATAGAGGTTAACTCTCGTCATGGTGTGCGGAGAGAGGTAACAAGGGAAGATACGGTGGAGAGCTAGACTGTGAGAAGTTTGAAGCTGTTACAAGAATTTAATGAAAGGAAAGTTTCAGAATGATTTTGGAGATTTGAAAAGAAAGCAGTAGAGTCTGACTGGCCTCGAGAACATTGGGTTGGTCTTGTTGCTAACATGTTAAAGGGCAAGTCATTTGAAGCTTATTATAGAATGTCAGTGGATGACCTGGAGGATTATGATGAATTTAAAGTTGGCATTCTGAAAGCCTACGAGTTACGGTCGGAGGCTTATTGACAGCAGTTTAGGGCGACTGAGAAGCGGACTGGAGATACAAAGTTTCATGAGTCTCTTCTGCCCGCCAGTGCGTGCTCTCTGTTCTGACGTCATGGATGTGCTTCTGGCTAGTGCATACATCGTTTTGTTGCATTTGTGATTGGCTTCCACAGTATTCCTTTGCGCCATGTTAGTAGCTTTCTCTGTTCAGCTTTTTAGTGGCTGAATACTTGTTTTAATCTATCGTGTTTTACACAGGTAAACACACATTCATACACATCTTTCACGATCTTTTATTATTATCTTACATCTTCTGTTTAGTCAACACACACACACACACACACACACACACACACACACACAAACGTTAGTAATTTTTCCATGGGATGTGACCTGTGCGTCACCTTATATCATGTTTTGTTTGCTGCGAAGGCGCAACTAAGGTGTGGCCCACGCGGCGCCCCCTCACCCCCGCGCCCCACAAGACCTGACGCCAAGAAGTGGTCAGCAGGCGGTGAGGTAAAACCAGTTCTGTTCGTCCTGCCTCGGTAGTCGGGCGTAAGGCTGGTGGCTTTACTTCTGTACAGTATTTTTATATTCACATACCAGCTTTCTATATCACGTGTATCCTTCTACCCTGGACTCCATGGACAATACAAGTAACTTAACCAGTACAATATATATATATATATATATATATATATATATATATATATATATATATATATATATATATATATATATATATATATATATATATATATATATATATATATATATATATATATATATATATATATATATATATATATATATATATATCGGATATTGAGCGCATGTACGGCCAGGAGATTTTCTCGTGTACAAGTTTCGTTAAATGTTTGTTAAATGTTTATTAAGTTCTTTGAGATATTTTCTTTTAGGTTTATGACTCCACCGAAGCAAGTAATTTTCGCTAGGTTTCGATTTCGGATTTCTTAGCTCTTCTTCTGTAGAATGTTGTAGCCGAGGTGGAAATGGCTGGAGTCGCTTTTATGTTTGGTTGATTCGTGGGGCCTAAAGCCCCACACAGGCTATAAGTGGCCCGTCTGTGTTGGTGAAGGTCGTTAGTGGCGTTGGTGTCGCTTTTTCTTCCTGGGCTTGGTCGGTGGTGCTCTCAGGAAGGGCTCAGGTTCGCCTACACTAGTGTGGGGGCGGGCAATTATCTCTTGGAAGAGAACCTCCACCCACTGATAGCGATCCTGTGGGGATGCTTCCTGGTACCAATTTGGGGCGTCGGTTCCGGCGTTCCTGGCGCTGTTGGCGGTGGTCTGGACGGCGGCGAGGCATGGGAACCAACTCGGTCTGCGTCGCGGTGTCGCAAGTGTGGCGCTCTGGTTCAGTAACTCCGGTAGTCGCGGGGGAAAACCATGGACCTCTTCCTCCTCCTTCTCCTCATTTACAAGGGTAGGTTCGTGGCAGGGGCAGTGGTAGTCTGTGGAGGAGCTGCCTGCAAGGGTATCTGGTCTATACAAATCTCTGTGGCCGTCCTCCGCCCAGAGTAGCTGGGAAGAAACCTCCTCAGCCTCTCCGGGTATAGTTTGTGCCACTCGTGGTGACCCTTGCCGCAATTTGGGCATCGAGAAGGATGGCTTTCCTCAGCCCTCAGAACGCAGATGCATTATGAGGTGGGATGCCGGATGCTGCAGACGCCGCAGAGAACCCGGGACCCGCAGTGCCTCTGGACATGCCCGAAGGCCTGACACTTGAAGTATCTGGGGGGGAGGGGGACTCAGGGGTGAACTTCCTAACGAGCCTAGGTCGAAGGAGTCCGGAAGTTGCCTCCTGACGCGTAGGTTCTCTGCTGCCGTTCCCTGCGAGATACGAACACCTGCTGATGATATTCTTTTTACTGAAGCCGTTGTGATCAGTACTTGCGATGCCCCTTCTATTAATTTTCTTTATGTACTTGCTGCCAAGTACTGCAGTGTGTGAGTGTCCTGCGGATGTACGCACCGATGGTAGAGCCCTTGCTGGAAGTGGAATCACTTTTCACCAATTTTCTATCGACTACTTCATTGACCGAGTTTACCACAGCGACTCTGTCCCATCGCTTGACATCCCTGAAACTGCACCACGCATTTTATTTTTAGAGTTAGATAAGATGGAAGTGGTGCCATCAGGTTGAAATAAAGTTGTTGGAGATGTTTTTTGACTAGGTGCCAAAAGTCATAAAGAGGGTTAGATCTTGAAAGATTTTGAATTTTTCTTTAATTATGAAGGAGTTTTTGGCTAGCTGGAGAACAAACTTGGCATGATTCCGGGCATAAATATTAAGTGCATGAGATCCAAATACCTTTTGTGGGGCCATCTCTCTATCATGTCTAGCGCGAGGATAACCTAAGTTAAACCAAAGTCTGGAAGGTTTATATCGAGAGAAAGAGTGAGGAATGTACGCCTCCATGCCAGACACTATAACCTCTATTATACGCTCAGCACACAGAGACGGATCTCTGACACGGAAGTAGTAGTCATTCCAAGAAAAAATCGGAATAATACCTCCTCAGGTCCCCACAGTTAGCAGAGGCAAAATGCAAGAGGCACCTCCGCTTGGGGGGGGGGGATCCTGAGGAAGAAGTGGAGCGATAAGACAAAATACAGATATGAGGTTGTGATCGGAGAAGCTCAATGGAAAACAGAGTGACAGCATAAACATAAGGATTAGAGGGTAGGAATAGGTCAAGAATGTTGGGCGTATCTCCAAGACGGTCAGGAATATGAGTAGGGTGTTGCACTAGTTCCTTTAAGTCGTGGAAGATAGCAAAGTCTAATTTACCAGGTTGGACAGTGAAGGGAAAGGAAAGCCAAAGGTGGTAGTGAACATTGAGTTCTCCTAGAATGGAGATCTCCATAAAAGGGAAGAAAGTCAGGATGTGGTCCACTTTGGGAGTTAAGTAATCAAAGAATTTTCTTACATTCAGAGGAGTTAGATGAGAGGTATACAGATAAATTTAGTTTGAAAGTGACTCTAATCATTTCGTGTTTCGGTGATGTCACGATCACCTACTTACCTGCAATCGTACGATCCCGGTTATCTCTCCAAGAAAGTGGACGTTACACTGATCCCGGAAAGTTTTAAAGGTCTGGATTTTTAAAGGCTTCGAGTGCCTACCCGACCTATCCGAAATCGTCAGAATTATCTCTTACTCCACCTTTACCTTGACTCAGCACACCTGGAATTACCTCTAATACCAGATTGTTGTTGGGGGGGTAGAAAACACGATTATTCTATGTTACAAGCACATATATTAATACTAATAATAATTCACAAACAACATGAGGTAGCACACGTTACTACATGACGTTCTCGTCATTCCCACGTCACCAGAACCCGTTTACACCTCCACCAGTCACAGAAATGTTTCCCCTCAACCGCAGGAATTTACCCGGACGCCATTTCCGCGTCCCCAGACAATAATTCCCGTATTTCACCTCCTCAAGCCTCACAAAAGATTACCATTATCACCAAAGATTACCCATAACACCACAATCTCGTTCCGCAAAATCACCAATACACCACAACCTCAACTTCCAAGGTTAACACCACAACCTCCACTCACAATATGGCTGCCAGTTTGACCTATGACCCCTCCCAACAGCGTCACCGGCACAACTCAACAACCGAATTTCAGCGGACAAGAGCTCTTGGTACCACAAAAGACTCACTAACCTGATCCTGGATATCAAGGTTATACCGCTACACCACTAATACCTCCACAAACTCACTCCACCCCATATCCACACCACGATCCTTCCCTGAGAGACGCCTTCCCTCCACCTTTCCTCACGACCCAAGGCGTTCTGATTTTTCCCCTCCTTGGAATGTGTTGTTGCCCACTCAAGCTCCCCTCGTTTTCAACGTATTTCAACTCAATTGTACTTCCTTCCTTATACATATAAAGATATAGAGAACTTACATTATGAAGAGGATAATACTACATGATATAAAATGGGTAAATAAGCCTTACACTACTTATAACAATAATAAGGATAATGTCCGAATGGCAGGTAACCGGAACACGGGGACACTTAAGAAAACGTGATCCCATTCAAGGTAAACTCGGCCAATAACATGACATCCCCTTCCCAAAAGAGGCGTGAGGCACCTGATTAGGATGCCTCACGACTAGGTGGTGCGCGGGACAAGGCATCGGCAATAATATTCTCACTGCCTTTCACATGGTGAATCTCTAAGTTATAGTCCTGTAAGACCAGGCACCACCTCATCAGCCTCTGATTGGAGTTTTTCATTTTATGCAAGAAAATGAGCGGATTGTGGTCGGTGAAGACCTGGACAGGCTGTCCCGTCCCTTTGACGTACACTTCAAAATGACTCAAACTCAGCACTAGGCCCAAAGCCTCTTTCTCAATAGTGCTGTAAGCCCTTTGATATGGTAACAACTTCTTAGAATAATAGCCTATGGGGTGCTCCATTCCCTCATGTTCTTGCATTAACACACCACCCACACCATTCTGACTGGCATCCACGTACAATACAAATGGTTTTTCATAATCAGGCATGCGCAGCACTGGGGCACTGACTAACATTTTCTTAATCTCCACAAAAGCTTCCTCACAAAGCTTATCCCAACAAAATTTTGACTTCTTATTCAGCAACTTGGTCAGGGGCATGGCAACATCAGAGAAATTCTTACAAAATCGCCTGTAATATCCACTGGCCCCTAAGAATCTCAGTATCTCCTTCCTATTGGTGGGTGGAGGGAGATTTACAATGTCTTTCACCTTGGCTTCCACGGTTCTCACTTCACCTTTCCCAACCTTGAAGCCTAAGTACTCCACGTCAGCTTGCACGAAATTACTTTTTGCTAAGTTGACAGTAAGGTTGGCATCATCCAGCCTCCTGAACACTTCCTCCAGCAGCTGCACATGTTCTTCCCAACTCTCAGTGTACAACAATATGTCATCTATGTACACAGAACATCCCTTCAAGCCCTTCAGTACTCTGTTCATTAACCTCTGAAAAGAACTCCCACTGTTCTTCATCCCAAACGGAAGAACTTTGTACTGGTATAATCCATCCATGGTGACGAAAGCTGATATGGCTTTTGCCCTCTCAGTGAGTCCTACTTGCCAGTATCCCTTTAACAAGTCAATTTTTGTTATGAAGTTGGCACTTCCCACATGATCTATACAGTCATCAACTCTAGGGATAGGGTAAACATCAGGTTTTGTCACCATGTTAACCTTCCTATAGTCCGTACAGAAACGGAAACTCTCTTGACCAGGCTTGGGCACCAGCACACATGGCGAGCTCCATGGGCTCTCACTGGGTTCAATCAAGTCATGTTCCAGCATATACTCTACTTCTTTTCTCATGATCTCTCTTTTCTGCGGGTTAACTCTGTAGGGATGCTGTTTGATGGGTTCAGCCTCCCCAACATCCACATCGTGCACCACCACATTAGTTTTTCTAGGTGCATCAGGGAACAAAGAACTGAACCTTTCAATTATCTCCCTAATCCTCTCCTTCTTCTCCAACTCCATGTGCCACAGTTTATCATTTAAATTCCCTAACACAGCTGAGTTCTCTAGCACCATCCCTTCACACCTGCTCAATTTCACTTCAGACCACTTCTCTTCCGCCTCAGTGGTTACATTTACAACACTCACAGTTCTTTCTCCTTCTACTACCTCGCCTCCATTTTCTCTGTCCCTTTCATGAAATGGCTTCAACATGTTTACATGACACAACTGGTTCTTTTTCTTCCTCCCTGGAGTTTTTACAATGTAATTTACATCACTCATTTTTCTCTCAATCTCCCAAGGCCCGCTGAACCTGGCTTTGAAAGGATCACCCTGCAATGGGAAAAGAACCAAGACTTTGTCCCCAGGCTGGAAAGATCTGGCCCTCGCCTTCTTGTCATACCAGCCTTTCATTTCACTCTGACTATTTTTCAGATTTTCCCGAGCAATTTCCCTAGCTCTCATCAACCTGTCCTTGAAATCAGATACATATTTCACCACAGTATGAGGCTCCTCTACTCCTAACCATTTTTCTTTCACCATCCTTAAAGGACCGTTCACCTCATGGCCATACACTAACTCAAATGGGCTGAAACCAGTTGACTCCTGCACACTGTCCCTTAACGCGAATAAGGCTAGTGGCAATGCCTCATCCCACTGAACACTCATCTCCTCACAATACATCCTGAGAGTGTTTTTAAGAGTTTGGTGAAATCTTTCTACACAACCCTGAGACTGAGGATGATAAGCACTCGACAGTCTCTGTTCAATCTTTAGACCCCTTAGGATTTCCTTGAACGCACGAGAAGTGAAATTACTTCCCTGGTCTGACTGCAACACCTTAGGAATTCCCACCCAGGAGAAAAATTTCACCAGTTCCCTCACAATGTTTTTAGTTTATACTCCTGAGGGGAATGGCCTCAGGAAACCTGGATGACATACACATAATAGTCAGCAAGTACTGGTTCCCCCTCCGGGTCCTTGGTAAAGGACCTACACAGACTATCACCACCTTACTGAATGGTTCCTCGATCACAGGTATAGGATGAAGGGGGGCAGGGCGAATCACCTGGTTCGGCTTGCCCACCTTCTGACACAAACCACAAGTTTTACAAAACTTTCACATCACCTCTCACTCTGGGCCAGTAAAAATGACACAGGATCTTTCCTAGGGTTTTTCTGACCCCCAGGTGTCCTGCCAGATTACCTTCGTGTGCCATCTCCAAAATTTTCTTCCTATACACCCATGGCACCACAATCTGCCTTTTCACCATCCAGTGATCGGAGGTTGGGGCTGTCAGGGGCCTCCAACTTCTCATTAATACCCCGTTATTCACGTAGTAGCCCACGTACTCATTGTCAAGCTCACCCAGCCTGTTAGCCTCATTCCAAGCAGACTTCAAGCTTTCATCACTCTCCTGAGCTTTTATCAACTCTTTTTTTTTTCTACCAGAAAATCAAGGTCGGGCCCCACCTGACCTACAACCGGTTCACCACTCGCGCACTCCGGGTTAGTTCCTTTTTCATCAGGTTCCTCAAACAGAACGCCCAGGCCTTCGTCCTCCTGCGTTGCTCCCTCGGTGTCCATGCGTTCCTTCCGGGCCATCGCTCGGGTCACTGCACAGACTGGGAACAATTCAAGCACCTCTGCTTCCCCATCTGTTGAGTGAGGGACTGCTGCTGGAGTGGTGGTTTCCGTCATCCCTATCAGAGGGTTGTCTACCATCTGAAGTTTAGGGATAACTCGACCTCCAGCCAGGTCGTTCCCAACCAGCATATCCACTCCATCTACGGGCAGTGCCTCCTTCACTCCCACCGTCACCTCTCCAGTGACGTATCCACAGTCCAGCCAAACTTTGTGCAGGGGAATACTGAACTTGCCTCCTGCACCCTTGCATGAGACCTCTCTGCCAGTGCTGGTCTCCTCATTCCATGGGAGTACACTACTTAAGATCAGACTCTGGTTAGCTCCCGTATCCCGAAGGATTCTGATCACCTTCTCTGGACTTCCCTCCACTTTCACTGTGCCCTTACTGATGAAGTGCTCAAAGCCCTCATCTTTCGGCGGCTCCTCTTGTATCTCTGCATTCATATTCTCCACATACTTTATCAGGTCTCTTTGGGAGGCAACTGCTCCCACTGGCTTCGGCCATCCCTTCGGACACTAGAACTTCCTATGCCCGCTACTTCCACATCCAAGGCACTTAACTGCACCTTCATCCCCACTACCCTTCTGGTAATAGGTAGTGCTCCTGGGCCTACTCCCATAGGGCGTAGACCTCATGTTGTGGTCGGCTGGCGGGGGCATGGTGTAAGTGTGGGGAAAACTATAGTTGTTAGGGCGGGGCTGGTTTGATGATCTGTGGACTGATGTCGAGCTCATCTGACTGTCATTCTTATATCTCTGATGACCATCATTTCTGCTGGAGAATGGCTTTCTCCCTTCATGGTGTTCATCTCCGTTCAGCCCACGGACCGCACAGTACTTGTCAGCTCTGCGTCCGGCTTCCATCACGTCTTTCACGTCGTGTGATGCGAGCTCACATCTTACACTGAGGGGCATTTGGCTCATAAATTGTTCCATCTGTATAACTCCTTTTACCTCTTCAAGCGTAGTGGCTTCCTCGGCCTTCAGCCACCGGTCCAGTTTAAGGATAACCTCTCGAGCCATCCCGAGATAAGTATCACCTGGGCGTTTTGTCGTCCTGCGGAACCTTTCCCGGTACACATCCGGACATAGAAGGGTTGATCCCAACACCGCTTCCTTTACCACTTCATAATCACGCGCCTCTTGCTCACTCAAATTCACATATACCGCTCGGGCCCTTCCCTCAAATTTAGACTGGACTATTATTGCCCAATCATTTTCATCCCATCCCATCACCTTTGCAGTTTTTTCAAATTGAAAAAAAAAGTTTTCTTCCTCCCCTTCCACAAAGTTAGGCATACTGATGGCCCTTTTCTCTAAATCCCCGTTGCCTTGAGCACCATTTCCTGCCCTGGTCCTGTTCACTTTATTTTTACTTTCTGCTCTAATTTTTTCTATCTCAATCTCCTTTTGCATCTGTATCTGCTGCAACTCCACCTCTTTCTGCATTCGTTCCCTCTTTAACTCCATCTCTTGCTGTTTCTGTTCTTTCTGCATCTGTATTTGAAGTTTCATTAACTCAAATTTTTCACTACTAGAAAGGCCATCTGTTCCACCAAAAGCACCCAGGTTTATCTCACTGACCCCAGCACCTTCCTCTACACTCTCCCCATCGTTATCCTCACTTTCACCACCATCATTTTCAAACCAGCTCCTCTCCACAAGAGCATTTTTCAACTCCGCCTGCATTTCCTCATTTTTCTTGGATTTCAACTCCACTTGAAACCTCTCAGCCACTGAACACAATTCCTCCTTGGTTAGTGTGTACAGATCATGCACACTTCTCGACAGAAGGAACATCTCAATACGTCTAGCGGCCATGATTACAATCACTACACTCCACAAAATATTCCTCCAAATATTCACCACAATACATGCACAGTTTTAAAGAAATGTTTCACACAGGTAAATTCCCCCCAACAATAATCACCATGTAACACTCGTTACACCCCACAAATGTTCAAAAAAATCCCGGACAGGTCCCCATATTCTGTCACGATCGCCTACTTACCTGCAATCGTACGATCCCGGTTATCTCTCCAAGAAAGTGGACGTTACACTGATCACGGAAAGTTTTAAAGGTCTGGATTTTTAAAGGCTTCGAGTGCCTACCCGACCAATCCGAAATCGTCAGAATTATCTCTTACTCCACCTTTACCTTGACTCAGCACACCTGGAATTACCTCTAATACCAGATTGTTGTTGGGGGGGTAGAAAACACGATTATTCTATGTTACAAGCACATATATTAATACTAATAATAATTCACAAACAACATGAGGTAGCACACGTTACTACATGACGTTCTCGTCACTTCCCACGTCACCAGAACCCGTTTACACCTCCACCAGTCACAGTAATGTTTCCCCTCAACCGCAGGAATTTACCCGGACGCCATTTCCGCGTCCCCAGACAATAATTCCCGTATTTCACCTCCTCAAGCCTCACAAGAGATTACCATTATCACCAAAGATTACCCATAACACCACAATCTCGTTCCCCAAAATCACCAATACACCACAACCTCAACTTCCAAGGTTAACACCACAACCTCCACTCACAAAATGGCTGCCAGTTTGACCTATGACCCCTCCCAACAGCGTCACCGGCACAACTCAACAACCGAATTTCAGCGGACAAGAGCTCTTGGTACCACAAAAAACTCACTAACCTGATCCTGGATATCAAGGTTATACCGCTACACCACTAATACCTCCACAAACTCACTCCACCCCATATCCACACCACGATCCTTCCCTGAGAGACGCCTTCCCTCCACCTTTCCTCACGACCCAAGGCGTTCTGATTTTTCCCCTCCTTGGAATGTGTTGTTGCCCACTCAAGCTCCCCTCGTTTTCAACGTATTTCACCTCAATTGTACTTCCTTCCTTATACATATAAAGATATAGAGAACTTACATTATGAAGAGGATAATACTACATGATATAAAATGGGTAAATAAGCCTTACACTACTTATAACAATAATAAGGATAATGTCCGAATGGCAGGTAACCGGAACACGGGGACACTAAGAAAACGTGATCCCATTCAAGGTAAACTCGGCCAATAACATGACAGTGAGAATAAAATGATGTTTAGTAGAGAAGAGGTGTTCTACAAACTGAAAATTTCTACTAAGGCCGCGAATGTTGCCGAAGTTACTGAAGAAAAAGTTGAGGGTGATATCAAAACATTTAGGGACGTACCAGAAGAGCAGCCCGACCTGGATATACTTGTGGTTCCCTCCCCAGACGGGAACTACGAGGTTGTTGTAGGGGTCGCCATGATAAATTTTGAATTTCGATTGAAGGATGTGCGTGTATTAGGTATATGTATATTATATATATATATATATATATATATATATATATATATATATATATATATATATATATATATATATATATATATATATATATATATATATATATATATATATATATATATGTATATATTGCAGTTTGTCCTACAGTAAGTGTTGGAAACGTTCCGCAGAGGCCTCTACACACAGCGTTGCATATTAACGAACGCAATCTGATATGTGACGGGAATTATCTGGTCTTTGCATTGGGTATTTACCGCCGTGTTCATGTATACCTGTTCCTTAAGTGCACGAAAGTCTTCCAGAAACTGCAGTGATGTAAGGGTTGTGCAGGGAGCTACTCCGTCTTCCTAAAACCAGGCTTTTTTAATATCACCTTTATTGAGCTGGTTTATAAATGGTTCCAGAATGTGAGAAAACTAGAGTTCTGTGGTAAAGGAAACAAAGATGAAGAAGAAAAATCAATGGAGATGTTTTCTAAACATCCAGCAGAAGTATAATAGAATTGAGCTTCAAGACATTAAGGCTAATAAGGTTCGTGAGCAGCCTCTCTGTCCTGGACAGCAGGAGAGGAAGCTGAGCTGAATCGAGATTTACGAGTTTCGATGTTAGAGAAACTATGTGGAATGTATAATATTACGCCAGCGACAATGACTTCCGTTATACACTCAACACTGATTTCTAGAACGGAAATAGTATTAATTTCATGGAAAATCTGAATCATACTATCTCAGATCCTCCCAGTTAGCAGAATTTTAATTCCAGGAGCACTTCCGCCTTAGTGTATACAGAGACAGTACTAGGTTGATAGTACATGATATGGAAATAAGACTGTAATTAGAGGAACTCAACGGTTAGCCAAAATAACCTGAAAAGTTAAAAGTTAGAAAAAGGTCGAAAATGCTGGGAGCATCTCCAAAGCCGTCAGGAATTCGGATAGGATGCTACACTACTTGCTCTAGGTTGTGATTTACAAACTCAAAGCAAGTGATTTAACATTGAAATTTCCAGCTATGGAGATATCAGCAAAATATAAATGCGTGAGAATGTGTTCCACTTCGGAAGTCAGATAGTCAAAGAATTTTGCATAGCCAGAGAAAAGATAAACAACACAGATTAATTGAGTGAAAGCGACAATAAAATCTGATCTGGATGGTGAAAATTATGAAAATTTAAGAGTATAGGCACGAGAGCAGGCTGTTCAATTGCGTACACAGACGCAACAACCAGCTTTTGATTGAAATTGAGGATAGAGAAAGCTGTCAGCTGTCAGCGGCCTCAAACACCTGGGTTTCAGGAAGGCGAAGTTTGGAGAAGGTGAGGTAATGTTTCATGGACTAGAAAATTGGACTGAGAAGTTAACAAAAAGAAAGTTAGAGGAGGTATCAAGACATCTCAAGTCAATTACCGAAAAACTATTTGGCCTGGAGATATCTGTGGCCTCTTTCCAGATTGGCACTCAGAGGCTGTTTGATTTGTGGGTGCTGTAAAAAAAATAAAATAAATAAATAAAATAAAAAGATTTGGAGTTCTGATTGCGTAAATGTATTGAATACACCAATGTATATGTGTGTGTGTGTGTGTGTGTGTGTGTGTGTGTGTGTGTGTGTGTGTGTGTGTGTGTGTGTGTATATATATATATATATATATATATATATATATATATATATATATATATATATATATATATATATATATATATATATATATATATATATATATATATATATATATATATATATATATATATATATATATACACACACACACACACACACACACACACACACACACACACACACAAACTGGTGCATTCAATAAACCTGAATGTCGTGAGTGGCATAACCATAGTGTATACTGTGTATATACTCATATGTTTAGTGGGCTGCCTAAGCAGCTGGCGCCGTGAGGACGCCTGAGAAGATGTGCAGTGTGACAGGTTTGGGGATGGTGCTGATGTTCACAATATGAAGTTACTTTTATCTACACAAATCAGTTTACCTCCTGGCTTTTCCTTGATTGAAATAAATAAATAAATAGACAGACTGTGCAAGTCTCCTGGTTCGGACACAGCCCTACAGTATGTCCGACGCTCCCCAACGCGCGGTGTCTTAATACAACCCGCTCGCCATTCTATTCTCTAGTAGCCTCGGTGCCCGTACTCAGCAATGGTACCCTCTTGTACTACACAATATTCTTATAATATACAGCACCCTTTTGTACAATAGTGTTTTCTTAGCACCCTCTGTTGCACCCAGAACACACCATGGGCACCCTGTACCTAACTACCAACAAACAAGAAGTTATCTAGAACATATAGTGGCAGTGCTGGGATGGAGACAGCATCGCGTTCCTGCGTTGTAAGATGCTTCTCCTACGCGATAGTCAGGTCCTCTGTATTCACGCACCACTCCGGCCGCTGGCTACCTCACCGCTCCAGCCTCTGTTGCTGCCTTGGCTTTTCTTTTTCTGTACCACTTGCTAACTACCACGCTACCATGTCTACGATACCTTCTTCAGCTGGTTCAGGGCCTCTGTCAAGCTTTCTCCTGCCTGCCTGCCTGTCAACCTGCCGTACTCCAATACGACTCTTCAAGCCCTTCGTCTTCACTTCAAGACCAAAGTATCTCTGCTGTTATAGTGTACTATCCCTGTCGCTTCAAGACTTTCGATTCTTTAAGCCGTCGTCTTTGCTTCAAGATTGACTTATCATCGACTGCTATAGTGCTACTTCCCCGTCACTTCAAGACTTTGGACCCTTCAAGCCGTCAAGACCAATGCTGTAGTGCTGCTTTTTCAAGCAGCACTTCAAGACTTTCCAGAGCAATGTTTTTTTACAGTTTATATGGCATAGCAAAGCAGTTCTTCCTTGTTTGAGGCATTCTTCCTTGTTTGAAGCACCTAGTAATGTCGGTGTTTTCTTAGTTTTTGATTCGCTGTTGTGACTTCACGGCCTGTGTGTGCTTTGTGAGTGGCCAGTGGTTACGTCACATATATTTCAGCCTCTGTGGCTCCGGCACAGTGGACTTTCCCACTTTTCTGACGGCGTCCCATGCTGAGTTTCTAAGTGGCAGGACACTACTATGATGTCATTGTTTGTGTTATTGCCTCGTAATTTACACAGATAAACACGATTTAGACATTTGTACTCATTTCACGTTATTATTTGTCTTTTGTTCAGACAGCAGACACATTTATCATTTTTATTTCCTGTGACCTGCGTGTCACTAATATGTTTTGCAAGGCATGGATGGAGGTATGCCTCCGATGTGTGGCCGAGCATTGTGCAGCTGTCCTGGTCCGGACACAGCCCCGCATTGTGTCCGCCGCTCTCCCACACGTCTTCCCATGACCGGCGCGGCGCGCGCCAGTTGAGTCTCGGGTAGCATTAGGTTTGGATGTAGCTGCGGCATCCCCTTTTTACGATCCAATATTTTTATAAAATACGGCAGCCTCTTGTACAACCATGTTTCCTTGGTACTCTCTGCGGCACCCAAAGCACACTATGGGCAGCCTGCACCAGACTGCTCATGACAAACAAGAAGTCATCTAGAACAAGATAAAATAAAGGACAAAAAAAAAAAAAAAGAGAAGGAAAGGGAAGCGCTGTATAAGAAATTATAACTTCATTTAGTCTATTATCACCATTAAGAATGCACGTAATGGGCACAAAATACTTTGTTGCCTCAACCCTGCAAGCTGAAACCTCATCTAAGATGCTTGGAATTCTCACCGCAGAACTGATAAGTGCCAGTGTGGTAGTCAGCAGTGTTCAATCTCTCTCTCTCGCTCTCTCTCTCTCTCTCTCTCTCTCTCTTTCTGTTTATTTGTGTGTGTGTGTGTGTGTGTGTGTGTGTAGTATGCATCATTAATCAAATGTTTATCAGATGCACAGCAAAACTGGTCGGGAATTAATTTGTTGTTTAGCTACCCTGACGGAAAGCGAGTGTGTCTTAATGAACACATAATTACAGATATCTAAAACAAGCACTCAAATGATGGAATTAACAAATAAATAAATAAATAAATAAAAGATAAATACATAAGTAAAGGTAACATGTATATATATATATATATATATATATATATATATATATATATATATATATATATATATATATATATATATATATATATATATATATATATATATATATATATATATATATATATATATATATATATATATATATATATATATATATATATATATATATATGTATGTGTTATATGTATATATATATATGTTAAGATCCCAAACACATGAGTTCCACATCTGTATTACGAGGGGTTGATTGCCCTAATTAGCATAATCCATGATTAGTGATGCATTATGTTGATACAGTATGTAACGGTTTTGATACAGTATGTAATGGTTAGTAGTGCTACGCGCGTCTTATGTTTATTATGCATGTCTTCAGGTTTGACCGAATGCATTAAACGATTCGCGTCATCGTGTGGGGTCTAAAATCCTTTAGCTGCCTCCGGGCAGCTACAGTCAAACTTGTGGTCTTCTGTGAAAATTCAGCGAGCAACACCACCCGAAGGGAGACGCCCCGGCGGGCCTCCAGAAGGGACCGACGTAGTTCGTCCTCCCAGAGGACGGAGTAGAGAAGTGACGCGCAGAGAAGTGACGCGCGGGGCGGGCATCCTCCTCAGGTCAGGTCACCGAGTGCGCGTGTGTGCCGAGGAGGGGCGAGCAGCGGGCGAGGCCCATCCGTTCTGCCTTGAGGGCGGGCAGCGAGTGTGTGTTCGTGTGTGCTTTGTCGAGGGCGGGTGCGCGGCTCGCGGGGTAGCTCCGTCCTGCCTCGAGGGCAGGCAATGAGTGTGTGTGTGTGTGTGTGCGTTGCCTGGAAAGGAGACTGGCGCGGTGCTCTCGTTCCGGGCGGCCGGGGGTGTCCAGCGCACGTGGCTCAGCCGGGAAGCGAGAGAGGTAATTTGCGCACGGGTGTGTGTGTGTGTGTGTGTGTGTGTGTGTGTGTGTAAGTATAGTGAACACCACACACAGTGTGACGAATGTACAACAGATGGTGGACAACGAACAAGGAATCTGTCATGACGGCAGAAGCAGTGTGTTAGTAAGTATGGTGAACACCATACGCAGTGTGATGAGTGCACATCAGATGGTGGACAACGATCAAGGAATCTGACATGACGGCAGAAGTAGTGATATCAGCCCTTAAGTGAGTCAGTCCTTCAGTGACTCCTTAAGGGACACTAGTCCTTCAGTGAGTCTTTCAGTAAGTCCTTAAGGGACACCAGTCCTTCAGTCTGTCCTTCAGTCAGTCCTTTAGTGATATCAGCCTTTCTGGCAGTCCTTCTGTAATACCGGCCCTGTGGACTCAATTACCAACCCCTCAGCTAACACCCCTTTAACGAAGTATCTACTCCCAGTTCCCAGTCACGATGGATGGAGGACTGAGCTCACCGCGAAACGAAGAGTCAGTGAATGAGGCTCACCTGGATGACAATACACTCGAAGCGAAGAAGTATCCACAAATATCCACGCAAATAAGGGAGATGAAAGAGATGATACAACAACTGACGCAAGTAGTTATGGAAGAACGTACCCAGAGGAAGGAAGCGATCGAGACAATGCAAGAAGAACTGAAGAAATTCGCAAGAGCAGCAGGGAGTGGCGCCGCGTTGCCAACTGCTGAAGAAGGTCAACTGACTCGTTGTGCTACATCTGAACCTCGTCCTCGTGAAGCCATCCAAGAACAGACCCCAGTACGAAATCAGGGGGAGGAAGATTGTCTTGATCAGGGGAAAAAAGAGCAGAGGGAGAAAGAGACTTACTTGCCTAGTGCCAGCCGGGAACGCGCCCAGATACGTTACCAGGGGAAGGAAGTTCACCCTGATCAGAGAGGGAAAGGGAAAAATGCAGGGAAGAAAACCAACATGACACACAACGCCCCTTTCTTGACACAACCAACGGCGGAGTGCAACACCCAACAAGAGGGTGGCCAGTCAGTGGATGTGATACAGAGAGAGAAGGGAGGGTACGACGCCCAACAAGAGGGTGGCCCAGCAATGGAAGCATTAAAGGGAGAAGACAGAAGACAGTCTGAGGGTGAAGCGTTGGCTTTAGGCATGAAAGAAATGATGGACGCCATGAGACTCGCTTACATGCCACCACCTACATTTAGTGGGGGTTCTTGTGGGGACTATTGGAAATTCCGACAGGCCTTCAAGGACAACATGGAGGTGACGAACATCCCATACAGAATGAAGCTCAACAAAATGCTCTTATCAGCTTATGCTGGAACCATAATGGTGGCATTGCAAGGAAATATACGAATTAAAGATCCAAAATTGGGATATGATAGCAAACATTCGCCACCTTGGACGAAGAGTACAGAGACAAAGAGACATACGTTAGTGAACTAGTCAACAAAGTTTGGCATGGAGCAACTGTAAGTTGGAACGATATACAAGGCCTGAAAGACCTAGTACACGACCTTGTAAATTGTGTAACGAACCTACGAGACCTGGGATACCTGAGGGAAACAGACACGCAAGGGTCGGTGAGACTGATAGCTGAGCGGTTTAGAGGAAGATTGTAAGAGTGTTACGAAACTAACTTCTTTGAATATCGGAAAAGCCATGATGGTGAGTTCCCACGCATCGAGTGGTTTCAAGTATTCCTCAGAGAAACGTTAGAGCGAGCAAAATGGGCATGACTGGCTAGGACCAACAACATCCAAGCATATCGCAAAGTAGATCTGTAGCAGCTTCTCCATCTTCATGGAAGAGACCAGTGGGACTGATGACGTCAGAGGAGAAAAACCATGGTAGATGAAATCAACTATGTACGGTGTGCCAGGGAAGTCACTCTCTCCAGAGTTGCCCTGTTTTCATTAACATGTCTGTACAGGCTAGAACACAACTATTGAGAGATGAGAAACGATGTTACGTATGCCTGTGTAAAGGACACCAGATGGTGGAATGCAGACGCCACAAGCTCTGTGGAGTTGTGGGATGCACCTACTATCACTCGGACCTTCTACATTTCCCTATGAGGAACCCATTGGGCCCCAGGAAGCCAACGGAAGATGAAGCATTACCAAACACATCTGGGAACAACGAAAGGGGTTTAAAATGGGCCAGTGACCAACAAAATTATCGCCAAGAGACCAAACTGCATAGCAACAAACGACAAAGAAGCAGTATCAGCCCGATTGTAACCATCATACGGTCAAATGGCAGAGGAGTGAAGGAAGAAGGGGAAGCAAGAGACAAACGGACTGTGATGATGATATCACAGGGAAACCCATATAGATGGACGAGAGGAGCTGAGACAAGCCACACCAGCAACGATCAATTGAGTGGGAACGGCAGTTCCGCCTCGCGATCAAGCCGCAAGAAAGGCGCCTTACCTATAGTGAAGTTAATGTAAGAAAACCCTCAAGGGGACAAACAGGGTTGATTACTGGGACCGTCTTAGATTCAGGCAGCAACCGATCATATTGTACTGAACACTTGGCTAACCAAGTTCAAGCTGTGGGGAGACCAGTGTCCCTTTCCATAGACACGTTCATGAGAGAGACGTCGATGCTGAAGGCAGAAGAGATCAACTTGGTCGCGGTTAACGTGAGAATAAGGAAGCGTCGAACTGTCGAAATCCCGAGAACATTAGTTGTCAAACACTTACCGGACACCTTGGCAACAGCTGCCCCCAGTAATGAAGAGGTCATCAAGCTATGGTCAAGGAAATGGAATATAGTAGATGGGCACTACCAGCTCCCTATTCCATTCCGGCATGCTCTCCCATATAGTGACTGTGTCCTCGCGCAGGCGGGACACCATATAGTGGCTGTGTCCTCGAGCAGGCGAGACACTATATAGTGACTGTGTCCTCGCGCTGGCGAGACACTGACAGTGACTGTGTCCTCGCGCAGGTGAGACACCGTGGAGTGGCCGTGTCTTCACACTGGCTTGGCACCATCATGGAGTACATGCATCAGTGCTGAAGCGAAATACGTAAGTTTGTCCGACGTAGCTGGCCAGCATGGATCGACAAGAGGAAGCGGAGACACTTCGGAGGAAAGATGATGTTGATGACAAGGGCTCACTCAAGAGTGGTGAGGAGGGTCACACCACCACCCTCTCTTCAGCATCACCAGGTTTGGAGCATAAGGCGGATTCTCTTTTTGACGCAGTCCAAAGGATACAGCAATCAGTAATGACTCTCCTGACCTCAGGAACCTCAGGAACTCGTAGAGATTGAGCCTGAACTGGATCAGGTAAACCAGGGGGAGGATAAAAAATCTTCAGTAGCCGTGCTTGATGTCTTATCGGGAGTGCTTCACTAGGGGGAGCACAAAGGGCTGAATAAGACAACGGAAGCTGATGAAGAATCACAGAATGATGGATTTGCTAAGCTCCTTAAAGGCTTACAACTCTCAAAGAGAGTGACACCCACATTTAATGAAGGAACCTGTTTGAATTTGGGAGTTTAAGCAAGCTTTCCAACGGTATGTCGAAGTCATGGGTATTCCTGCTATCGTCAAACTAGAGACAATAATTTCTGCTTACACCGGACATATTAGAGGTAAGGTCCGGGCATGGAACAAGAGGATGGCAGAAGAAAGACTACAGAGTCTAAAATTTAGGATAACCGCAGCTCGGTGAGAGATATAAGGAAGAGAACGAGTCTGTGGGCTTGCAGAGGCTACCACTAGAGAACGAGCTGGTGTGTTTGCAGAGGCTACCACTAGAGAACGAGTTGTGTGCTTGCAGAGGCTACCACCAGAGAACGAGTCTGTACTTGCAGAGGCTACTACCAGAGAACGAGTTTGTATCAGTCCTTAATTAAGGGACTCCAGTCCTTCAGTCAATTTGGTGAGAGAATGAGTTTGTGGGTTTGGTGCTTGCAGAGACTAGACCATCGGGGGAATGAGTTATGTGTTTGGTGCTTGCAGAGACTAGACACCATCAGGGAATGAATGTATGTGCTTGGTGCTTGCAGAGACTAGACACCAGCAGGAATTTATGTGCCTCCAGAGAGTAGACACCAGCAGGGTGCAGGGATTTTATGTGCCTGCAGAGACGAGACACTAGCATGGCGCAGGGAGTTTATGTGCTTAGAGAGATTAGACACCAGCAGGGTGCAGGGAGTTTATGTGCTTGCAGAGACTAGACACCAGCAGGGTGCAGGGAGTTTATGTGGTTGCAGAGACGAGACACCAGCAGGGTGCAGGGAGTTTATGTGGTTGCAGAGACTAGACACCGGCAGGGTGCAGGGAGTTTATGTGCTTGCAGAGACCAAGCTCCATCCGGAAGTGAGCTTGTGTGCTTGCAGGGATCACACACCACCAGGAAGTGCACTTGTATGCTGGCATAGGCTAGCATAGGCTAAACACCACCAGAGGGTTAGTTTGTGTGCTTGCAGAAGCTAGACACTACCAGGGAGTGATTTGTGTGCTTATGGTTGTGTATTTACAGAGGCGAGACACTATCATTGGCTTCCTGCAACGGCGCTCAAGCGAGAAGAGCGAACGTCTTGGACTCAGATAACTTGCATGGACTCGAGAGGAAACAAGGCCACTTCGGAAGGACTGTTAACTCTCGGAGCTGAACCGAACGTAGTAGACCAGAGAAGAGGATGAAACCTGTCGTGAATGAAACATATAGACGGGGCTGGAAACATGTCAAGGCTTTACTGACTGATTCCCAGTGACTGCCGTGTAGTTGAAGATATCACCAGTCAGTTCTGCACATAATGGTGCCTCGGCAGTGGTGGGTGTGATTACGTTACGGAGTTTTCCCCGCAGCTTGCACCATAACGTTAATGTCGGAGTTTTTTACACACTTTAACGTAATTACTCTGCCAACACGTGCCGTTGTCTAGTTCAGGTATTAGCCACATTGAATTGTCAGTCATCCCATCAGATGAAGACTTGTTTGCTCTCTCCTGTGGAGAAAGATCGTGTACACAACTTTAACCCCTTCACTGCTGAGAAAGGGGCAACCGGCTACGAACTCAGTTGGATGACGCTGGGACTATGTGAGTTTATGTATTATGTGAATTTCGTGCAAAGCCCAAGAGGGGGAGTGTTACCGCCGAGCGGGTGAAAGACCGCCGAGCGGGTGAAAGAAGTTGTTGAGCAAGCGTATGCTAAATAATATGATCTGTATAATGAGAGTAGAAGTGAACTAGTATATGAAGCATGGGTAACACTAAGGAAAATAAGTTAATTACAGTAGAGATTAAGGAAACTGAATTCATTATAGTAGTTAACTGCAGTAGTGAAGATATGTGAGGAACTAGCTGTGGAGAGCTTAGCTGCAGAGAGGTAGTGAGGATTGTGTTTACGTGGTAAAATTGATGACATGATGCGTAGGGTAGATAAGACATAGAGGGATCTCCGTAGATGAATGAGTCACCCGGGAACTATTGCTGACCTAACGGTAAGATGGGCAGGCGTGAGGCGCCGAGGGTCAGCAGGAACGAAGCCCGGAGGGACAGATTCCTTTGTACCGCCACCGAGTTAGGGTGTGACTACTCCAGGAAAGATCGAACCACTACATTGCAGACGCAGGTGCTGTTTGGTGACAGGCCCCCTTGAGACCCCAAACACGTGAGTTCCACATCTGTATTACGAGGGGTTGATTACCCTAATTAGCATAATCCATGATTAGTGATGCATTATGTCGATACAGTATGTAATGGTTTTGATACAGTATGTAATGGTTAGTAGTGCTATGCACGTCTTATGTTTATCATGTATGTCTTCAGGTCTGACCGAATGCAATAAACGATATGTGTCACCGTGTGGGTCTAAAATCCTTTAGCTGCCTCCGGGCAGCTATATATATATATATATATATATATATATATATATATATATATATATATATATATATATATATATATATATATATATATATATATATATATATATATATATATATATATATATATATATATATATATATATATATATATATATATATATATATATATATATTGGGGGAGGAGGCAGTAGACACCTGCCGAAACGATAATTACTCCCAGTGAGGTCTAAAGCACTGTTCAGGAGGTGCTGTGAACTTATCATTAAACCCAGTTGTGACCTCAATGAACGTTTCCCTTTGTGTCTCACAACACAAGGAGGCAGTCACAGCCTGCCCTCTAAAGACCTCTTCCTCCACACAAAACTACAAGCACCTAATAACACACACACCCTTCACTCAAAAATTTCAAAATTATTATGGCGACTCCTACAGAACCATCTGGGGAGGGGACCCAGGTCGGACTGCCTTTCTGTCGACGACCCTAAGTGTCTTGACAACCCCCTCAACTTTTTCTTCATTAACTTCTGCAACATTCGCGGTCTAAGATCTAATTTTCAATCTGTAGAACACCACCTCTCCTCTTCTAAACCTCATCTTCTTTTCCTCACTGAAACTCAGGTGTCTGAGGCAACTGACAGTAGCCCCTTTTCTGTTCCCTCCTACTTTCTCTATCCTCATTTTCGGTCCAAAGCTGGATGTTGCGTTTATGTGCACAATGACTTAACCTGCTTTCGTGCCCACGCTCTTGAATCTTCCGAGTTTTCCACCATCTGGCTACGACTACAGAGTCACTCTCATACTAAATTTATCTGTGCTGTATAACTTTCACCTAACTCCTCTGACCATAAGAAATTCTTTGACTACTTAACTTCCAAAGTGGAGCACATTCTGACCCTCTTCCCTTTTGCAGAGATCTCCATTCTTGGAGACTTCAATGTTCACCACCAGCTTTGGCTTTCCTCTCCCTTCACTGACCATCATGGTGAACTAGCCTTCAATTTTGCTATCCTCCACGACCTAGAGCAATTGGTGCAACACCCTACTCGTATTCCTGACCGTCTTGGAGATACGCCCAACATTCTTGACCTTTTCCTGATCTCTAATCCTTCTGCTTATGCTGTCACCCTTTCTTGTCCGTTGGGCTCCTCCGATCAGAATCTCATATCTTTATCTTGTCCTATCGCTCCAATCCCTCCTCAGGATCCCCCTAAGCGAAGGTGCCTCTGGCGTTTTGCCTCTGCTAGTTGGGGGGACCTGAGGAGGTATTTTGCTGATTTTCCTTGGAATGAATACTGCTTCCGTGTCTTTGTGTGCTGAGCGCATAACAGAGGTGATAGTGTCTGGCATGGAGGCGTACATTCCTCACTCTTTTTCTCGTCCTAAACCTTGGTTTAACACAGCTTGTTCTCGTGCTATACATGATAGAGAGGTGGCCCACAAAAGGAACTTAAGCCTTCCATCACCAGAATCTCATGCACTTTATATTTCTGCCCGGAACCATGCCAAGTCTGTTCTCCAACTAGCCAAAAACTCCTTCATTAACAGAAAATGTCGAAACCTTTCAAGATCTAACTCCTCTCGTGATTTCTGGCATCTAGCCAAAAATATCTCCAATAACTTTGCTTCTTCTTCTTTCCCTCCTCTATTTCAACCAGATGGCACCACTGCTATCACATCTGTTTCTGAAGCTGAACTCTTCGCTCAAACCTTTGCTAAAAACTCTACCTTGGACGATTCTGGGCTTGTTCTTCCTTCTCCTCCACCCTCTGACTACTTCATGCTATGTATTAAAATTCTTCGCAATGATATTTTCCATGCCCTCGCTGGCCTAAACCCTCGGAAGGCTTATGGACCTGATGGGGTCCCTCCTATTTTTCTCCGAAACTGTGCCTCCGTGCTTGCACCTTGCCTAGTCAAACTCTTTCAGTTGTGTCTTTCAACATCTACCTTTCCTTCTTGCTGGAAGTTTGCCTACATTCAGTCTGTTCCTAAAAAGGGTGACCGTTCTAATCCCTTAAACTACCGTCCTATTGTTTTAATTTCCTGCCTATCTAAAGTTTTTGAATCTATCCTCAACAGGAAGATTCTTAAACATCTGCCACTTCACAGCCTTCTATCTGATCGCCAGTATGGGCTTAGAGATTTTGGTGAAACTTTTGCTGTTGCCTTGGACATATCAAAAGCTTTTGATAGAGTCTGGCACAAAGCTTTGATTTCTAAACTACCCTCCTACAGTTTCTATCCTTCTCTCTGTAACTTCATCTCAAGTTTCCTTTCTGACCGTTCTATTGCTGCTGTAGTAGACGGTCACTGTTCTTCTCCTAAATCTATTAACTTTGGTGTTCCCCAGAGTTCTGTCCTGTCACCCACTCTCTTCTTATTATTCATTAATGATTTTCTAAACCAAACTTCTTTTCCTATCCACTCCTACGCTGATGATCCTGCACTTTTCCACGTCTTTTTATAGACGTCCAACCCTTCAGGAAGTAAACATTTCACGCAGGGAAGCCACAGCACGCTTGACTTCTGATCTTTCTAAAATTTCTGATTGGGGCAGAGCAAACTTAGTATTGTTTAATGCCTCAAAAACTCAATTCCTCCATCTATCAACTCGACACAACCTTCCAGACAGTTATCCCCTCCTCTTCAAAGACACTCAACTGTCCCCCTCTTCTACACTGAACATCCTCGGTCTGTCCTTTACTTATAATCTGAACTGGAAACTTCACATCTCATCTCTAGCTAAAACAGCTTCTATGAAGTTAGCGTTCTGAGACGTCTCCGCCAGTTTTTCTCACCCCCCCAGCTGCTAACTCTGTACAAGGGCCTTATCCGTCCATGTATGGAGTATGCTTCACATGTCTGGGGGCGTTCCACTCATATTGCTCTTCTAGACAGGGTAGAATGAAAAGCTTTTCGTCTCATCAACTCCTCTCCTCTAACTGACTGTCTTCAGCCTCTCTCTCATCGCCACAATGTTGCATCTCTAGCCGTCTTCTACCGCTATTTTCATGCTAACTGCTCTTCTGATCATGCTAACTGCATGCCTCCCCTCCTCCCGCAGCCTCGCTGCACAAGACCTTCTTCTTTCTCTCACCCCTATTCTGACCACCTGTCTAATGCAAGAGTTAACCAGTATTCTCAATCATTCATCCCTTTCTCTGGTAAACTCTGGAACTCCCTGCCTACTTCTGTATTTCCACCTTCCTATGACTTGAATTCCTTCAAGAGGGAGGTTTCAAGACATTTATCCTTCAATTTTTGACTACCGCTTTGGGCCCTTTTTATGGGACTGGCATTTCAGTGGGCATTTTTTTTATCGGATTTTTGTTGCCCTTGGTCAGTGTCCCTCTTACATAAAAAAAAAAATAAATAAATAAATAAATAAATAAATAAGAAAAAAAATTTTGAAATAATTAAATAAATAAATAAATAAATATATATATATATATATATATATATATATATATATATATATATATATATATATATATATATATATATATATATATATATATATATATATATATATATATATATATATATATATATATGTGTGTGTGTGTGTGTGTGTGTGTGTGTGTGTGTGTGTGAGTGTGTGTGTACGAGTACACACGCACACTTGACGAGGTCATAACCAAATCGGATACGGCGTACATACCCATCTGATGATCAGCGGAACTAGACTAGCTTAATCTATTCTTCCACCACCACCACCACCACCACCAGCACCACCATCACCATCACCACCACCACCACTATCCTTATCATTACACTTCAAAGTAAAGACCATCTAAGTAGTTTAAATCGGGAACTTATTTAGTAATGTGTGTGTGTGTGTGTGTGTGTGTGTGTGTGTGTGTGTGTGTGTGTGTGTGTGTGTGTGTTACTTTTGCCTCTGTGACGACTATGTGTCGGTGGGCGTAGCTTGGTATCGGAGTCGACTATTATTTTTTTCGATAATCTTCACTCACAACATCCTTGTGCAAGTGGGTTATCAAAGTTAGTCTGGCGTGTTGCGTTTTATTTAGAAAAATAAATTGTCTTACAGCTCAACAACAGTGCACTTCTATACTACTCAATCACACGACTAAGATTATTTGCAAAGTTATTAAGACACTTGTGTCTTGGTCAGAGTCTAAGTCTTTGAGTAACTTGTGACAGAGCGACACGGGTTGTGCGTCTGTACTATCTTGGTGATTGGCTGCTACTGACGCTAAAAGTGACTTGAGGATTGTCCGAGAGGTGCCTAGGCATACGTCATAGATTTCCATAGCCAATAATATCAAGCAAAATGAATGACGTTTTAATCTCCACCCAATGGGAGGTAAGCCTTTAACAAGCTGAATGGGCATAAAACAAACCGGCTGTTTATAGTAAAGCTTGGCTGTTATCAATTCAACGTCCTGTTCACCTCTTGCACAATTCTTCTAATACTAGCGTTAGACTCTCTAACGCGTCTCTAATTTCCTTCTAATTCTATCCCTATATCTATTCTTTTTTTTTTCATGCAAGGTAGTGCCTATTACAGTAACTGCTTATCTATTTATATTTCCATTATGCTATAGCAAAAAATAAATATTGACAGGGCCGTGGCAGCACGGTGCTGTTCTAGAAAATCCACTCGAAGGACTTCCCTACATTTGTTATGTTCGAAGAAATACAATTCAAAAGAGTTTTCAGAACATTAGTAAATCAGAAAAAAAAAAAAACTAATAAGGACTTAATGAGGTGAGTGAATGGCATAACCGTAGTGTATAACTGCATATATACTCGTATACTTAGCAGGCTGGATAAACACAAGGTCCATCTAGACGACCTTGCATAAACAGCAAGCGCCGCGAGTACGTCTGAGAAACTGTGCGGCGTGATGTGGGAATGGTATGATGTTCATAATATGAAGTTACTTTTATCTGCACAAGTCAATTTACCTTCTGGCATTTCTTTGATTAAGAGAAAGAGAAATGAATAGATAAATAACAAAAGAAGGAAAGAAAAAAAAAGGCACTTTATAAGGAACTACAACTTTATTGAGTCGATCAGTAAGAATGCACAAAAAAGGGCGCAAAACACTTAGCTGCCTCAGTCCTTTAAGTTGAAACCTCATCGGAGATACTTGGAATTCTCGCTGCAGAACTGATGAGCGACAGTGAGTCAGCAGTGTTCAATCTCTCTCTCTCTCTCTCTCTCTCTCTCTCTCTCTCTCTCTCTCTCTCTCTCTCTCTCTCTCTCTCTCTCTCTCTCTCTCTCTCTCTCTCTCGCCAATCATGTTGCTGTTTTCGCCAATGAATATGCCACTTAGATGTCCAGAATTACTGATGTCTTATCACCTTCCTGCAGCAACGATCAACTGTCATATTAAATCACAGCCAGGCAAGATGGTTGAGAAATCACAAGCCAGTGTTGTGGCCTTGTGCCGGGCCTTTTCATTGACTAGGCATCAATGATTTATTGAGTAGATTCTTCACACATGATGAATAGAAGCACTTAAAACCCACTGAAAATAGTATGGACAGCAAGTGGTCGTGTTGACGTGTCACTAATTCCTTACAACCAGGAGGAAATTATGTTTTTTCTACCCAATGATTTATTAGTTCAGTTTTTACGGTTGCATGATAATTTTTACAAACACTCGATGACGACAGTTTACTAGCATTTTTCAAAGCTACATTATCTCGCCCATAAATACTGCAAGATAAGCTATATACCTTGGTCCTTCCCCTTCCGCCGCGTCCTCACATTTCACTGAAGTGAAATGTGCATCTCGATGGCCGCGGCGTGCATCTTGATGGCCGCGGCATGCATTTTGATGTCCGGGGCGTGCATCTTGCTGTCCGCGGCGTGCATCTTGATGGCCGCGGCGTGCATCTTGATGGCCGCGGCGTGCATCTTGATCTCCGCGGCGTGCATCTTGATGTCCGCGGCGTGCATCTTGATGACCGCGGCGTGCATCTTGATGTCCGGGGCGTGCATTTTTGATGGCCGCGGCGTGCATCTTGATGTCCGCGGCGTGCATCTTGATGTCCGCGGCGTGCATCTTGATGGCCGCTGCGTGCATCTTGATGTCCGCGGCGTGCATCTTGCTGTCCGCGACGTGCATCTTGATGGCCGCGGCGTGCATCTTGATGGCCGCGGCGTGCATCTTGATCACCGCGGCGTGCATCTTGATGTCCGCGGCGTGCATCTTGATGACCGCGGCGTGCATCTTGATGTCCGGGGCGTGCATTTTTGATGGCCGCGGCGTGCATCTTGATGTCCGCGGCGTGCATCTTGATGTCCGCGGCGTGCATCTTGATGGCCGCTGCGTGCATCTTGATGTCCGCGGCGTGCATCTTGCTGTCCGCGACGTGCATCTTGATTTCCGCGGCGTGCATCTTGATGGTCGCGGCGTGCATCTTGATGGCCGCGGCGTATTGTAAAAACTTAACAAGTTTGTCAGGTAAGACTTCCCCTTCGTGAAGCCATGCTATGACTGATTTATCAAGTTATGTTTGTCTAAATGTTCCCAAATGTTCTTCGCTATTATTGACTCTAATATTTTACCTACAACTGAAGTTAAGCAGACAGGTCTTTAATTAGATGCTAAAGTTTTATCTCCTCTCTTAAAGATGGGTACTACATTAGCCTGCCTCCACATTACTGGTACCTCACCTGACTGAAGTGATTTCCTAAAGACAGAAATTAACGGCTCACTAATAAACTCTGCATTCCTTAAGTACTCTGCGATATATTGCATCTGGTCCTGGTGTCTTGAACTTTTTCGCCAATCTATCTCCTGTTCCACTATCTCCTTAGTTATGGAAATATCTGTCAGCTTCTCATTCTCATCTGCTCTAAACATCTGTTCACTTTTTGGCATATCCTGCATGTTTTCCTGGGTGAAGACAGTTAAAACTTACTAATTCAGAATTTTACTAATCTCCTCCCCAGAACTAACCAGCTCCCGATCTGCTGCCTTTAATGGATATATAGTATCCTTATTCTTCGTCCTGTATACCTGATAAAATCCCTTGGGGTCCGTCTTCGCCTGGCTGGCTGCCTTTAATTCATAATTGCCCTTACTTAGCTTTCCTCGTTAACCTCCTGTCTGTTCTAACTAATTCATTATATTGTGGCCTTAAAACTTCTTCACCTGCCCTTAATCCCTTACACATTAATATCTCGCAAAATAAAGCGCAAAACGCAACATGTGTGCATAGAGTATTTTCGACTTAGAATTACTTGAACTATGAAATCCCGAAGTATGTACTTTAACTCACGAGACGCCCTGAATATATATATATATATATATATATATATATATATATATATATATATATATATATATATATATATATATATATATATATATATATATATATATATATATATATATATATATATATATATATATATATATATATATATATATATATATATATATATATATATATATATATATATATATATATATATATATATATATATATATACATATATATATATATATATATATATATATATATATATATATATATATATATATATATATATATATATATATATATATATATATATATATATATATATGCGAAGAGAGAGGAGCCAAAGATAGTTAGTTAAAGGAGAGGAGTTGTTAAGACGAAATGTCTTTTGATTCAGCCCTGTTTAGCAGCGTAGCGTGAGTGGAAACACCCCATAATGTGAGAAGCGTACTCCATACATGGACGAATAAGGCTCCTGTACGTATAAAGTCAGCAGCTAGGGTGGTGAGAAAAATGCTGACAGAGACGATTCAGAACACCTAAATTCATAGAAGCTGTTCTAGCTAAAGATAAGATGTGAATTTTCAGATACGATTATATTAATAATAATAATAATAATAATAATAATAATAATAATATATATATATATATATATATATATATATATATATATATATATATATATATATATATATATATATATATATATATATATATATATATATATATATTATTATTATTATTATTATTATTATTATTATTATTATTATTATTAATATAATCGTATCTGAAACTTCACATCTTATCTTTAGCTAGAACGGCTTCTATGAATTTAGGTGTTCTGAATCGTCTCCGTCAGTTTTTTTTCTCACCACCCTAGTTGCTGACTTTATACGTACAGGAGCCTTATTCGTCCATGTATGGAGTACGCTTCTCACATTATGGGGTGTTTCCACTCACGCTACGCTGCTAAACAGGGCTGAATCAAAAGACATTTCGTCTTAACAACTCCTCTCCTTTAACGAACTATCTTTGGCTCCTCTCTATCCGCTGCAATGTCGCATATCTTGCCATCTTCTACCGCTACTTTCCCGTTAACTGCTCCTCTGATCTTGCTTACTGCTTGCTTCCCCTCTTCCCGCTGCCTCACTGCACAAACCTTTCTACTTCCTCTCACACCTATTCTGTCCATCTCCATAATGGAAGAGAAAACCAGTATTCACAATCTTTCATCCTTTTTACTTATAAACTCTGGAATTCCCGACCTCCTTCTGCATTTTTTTCAGGAGGGAGGTCTCAAGACAATTCTCTAGTTTTGGTTAATCATTTTGGGCCTTCTTCTTTAAGGACTGACATCTCAATGGGTCTGTTTTCATATAGAATGAGATTGTTGCCATTGGTCAGTGGCCCTTTTGAAGTAAAAAAATAAAATAAATAAATAAATGAAAAAAAAACATAACACACTTACATTACATTCAGACACATAATGAACATAGCCAGCAGCAATTAAAATATCCAATGGCACGAACTTCCATGGTTCACTTCATCCCCAACCTCACTGTTACATGCTTCATGTCGAGCAGCGTGAACCTAGTGTGTATGTCACCACATAAAAAAAAAAATATATATATATATATATATATATATATATATATATATATATATATATATATATATATATATATATATATATATATATATATATATATATATATATATATATATATATATATATATATATATATAT
>NC_087177.1:16201908-16209408 GCF_035594125.1 Scylla paramamosain
TAAATAAATAATAATAATAATAAATAAAAAATAAAATAAATAAATAAATAAAATAAAATAAGATAAAAATAAATGAATAAAATAAATGAATATATGAATAAACAAATAAATAAATGAAAATAGATAAAAATAAATAGGTAAATAAAAAATAAATAAATTAAATAAATAAATAAATAAAATAAAATAAATAAATAAATAAATGTGAGCGGCATTTTTTTTTTTTTTTTTTATGTAGGAAGGATACTGGCCAAGGGCAACAAAAATCTAATAAAAAAAATGCCCACTGAAATGCCAATCCCTTAAAAGGGTCAAAGCAGTGGTCAAAAATTGGTGGATAAGTGTCTTGAAACCTCCCTCTTGAAGGAATTCAAGTCATAGGAAGGTGGAAATACAGAAGCAGGCAAGGAGTTCCAGAGTTTACCAGAGAAAGGGATGAATGATTGAGAATACTGGTTAACTCTTGCGTTAGGGAGGTGGACAGAATAGGGGTGAGAGAAAGAAGAAAGTCTTGTGCAGCGAGGCCGCGGAAGGAGGAGAGGCATCCAGTTAGCAAGATCAGAAGAGCAGTTGGCATGAAAATAGCGGTAGAAGACAGCTAGATATGCAACATTGCGGTGGTGAAAGAGGGGCTGAAGACAGTCAGTTAGAGGAGAGGAGTTGATGAGACGAAAAGCTTTTGATTCCACCCTGTCTAGAAGAGCAGTATGAGTGGAACCCCCCCAGACATGTGAAGCATACTCCATACATGGACGGATAAGGCCCTTGTACAGAGTTAGCAGCTGGGGGGATGAGAAAAACTGGCGGAGACGTCTCAGAACACCTAACTTCATAGAAGCTGTTTTAGCTAGAGATGAGATGTGAAGTTTCCAGTTCAGATTATAAGTAAAGGACAGACCGAGGATGTTCAGTGTAGAAGAGGGGGACAGTTGAGTGTCATTGAAGAAGAGGGGATAGTTGTCTGGAAGATTGTGTCGAGTTGATAGATGGAGGAATTGAGTTTTTGAGGCATTGAACAATACCAAGTTTGCTCTGCCCCAATCAGAAATTTTAGAAAGATCAGAAGTCAGGCGTTCTGTGGCTTCCCCGCGTGATATGTTTACCTCCTGAAGGGTTGGACGTCTATGAAAAGACGTGGAAAAGTGCAGGGTGGTATCATCAGCATAGGAGTGGATAGGACAAGAAGTTTGGTTTAGAAGATCATTAATGAATAATAAGACGAGAGTGGGTGACAGGATAGAACCCTGAGGAACACCACTGTCAATAGATTTAGGAGAAGAACAGTGACCGTCTACCACAGCAGCAATAGAACGGTCAGAAAGGAAACTTGAGATGAAGTTACAGAGAGAAGGATAGAAACCGTAGGAGGGTAGTTTTGAAATCAAAGCTTTGTGCCAGACTCTATCAAAGGCTTTTGATATGTCCAAGGCAACAGCAAAAGTTTCACCAAAGTCTCTAAAAGAGGATGACCAAGACTCAGTAAGGAAAGCCAGAAGATCACCAGTAGAGCGGCCTTGACGGAACCCATACTGACGATCAGATAGAAGGTTGTGAAGTGATAGATGTTTAAGAATCTTCCTGTTGAGGATAGATTCAAAAACTTTAGATAAGCAGGAAATTAAAGCAATAGGACGGTAGTTTGAGGGATTAGAGCGGTCACCCTTTTTAGGAACAGGTTGAATGTAGGCAAACTTCCAGCAAGAAGGAAAGGTAGATGTTGACAGACAGAGCTGAAAGAGTTTGACTAGGCAAGGTGCAAGCACGGAGGCACAGTTTCGGAGAACAATAGGAGGGACCCCATCAGGTCCATAAGCCTTCCGAGGGTTTAGGCCAGCGAGGGCATGGAAAACATCATTACGAAGAATTTTAATACGTGGCATGAAGTAGTCAGAGGGTGGAGGAGAGGGAGGAACAAGCCCAGAATCGTCCAAGGTAGAGTTTTTAGCAAAGGTTTGAGCAAAGAGTTCAGCTTTAGAAATAGATGTGATAGCAGTGGTGCCATCTGGTTGAAGTAGAGGAGGGAAAGAAGAAGCAAAGTTATTGGAGATATTTTTGGCTAGATGCCAGAAATCACGAGGGGAGTTAGATCTTGAAAGGTTTTGACATTTTCTGTTAATGAAGGAGTTTTTGGCTAGTTGGAGAACAGACTTGGCATGGTTCCGGGCAGAAATATAAAGTGCATGAGATTCTGGTGAAGGAAGGCTTAAATACCTTTTGTGGGCCACCTCTCTATCATGTATAGCACGAGAACAAGCTGTGTTAAACCAAGGTTAAGAAGGTTTAGGACGAGAAAAAGAGTGAGGAATGTACGCCTCCATGCAAGACACTATCACCTCTGTTATGCGCTCAGCACACAAAGACGGGTCTCTGACACGGAAGCAGTAGTCATTCCAAGGAAAATCAGCAAAATACCTCCTCAGGTCCCCCCAACTAGCAGAGGCAAAACGCCAGAGGCACCTTCGCTTAGGGGGATCCTGAGGAGGGATTGGAGTGATAGGACAAGATAAAGATATGAGATTGTGATCGGAGGAGCCCAACGGAGAAGAAAGGGTGACAGCATAAGCAGAAGGATTATAGGTCAGGAAAAGGTCAAGAATGTTGGGCGTATCTCCAAGCGGTCAGGAATACGAGTAGGGTGTTGCACTAATTGCTCTAGGTCATGGAGGATAGCAAAGTTGTAGGCTAGTTCACCAGGATGGTCAGTGAAGGGAGAGGAAAGCCAAAGCTGGTGGTGAACATTGAAGTCTCCAAGAATGGAGATCTCTGCAAAAGGGAAGAGGGTCAGAATGTGCTCCACTTTGGAAGTTAAGTAGTCAAAGAATTTCTTATAGTCAGAGGAGTTAGGAGAGAGGTATACAGCACAGATAAATTTAGTATGAGAATGACTCTGTAGTCGTAGCCAGATGGTGGAAAACTCGGAAGATTCAAGAGCGTGGGCACGAGAGCAGGTTAAGTCATTGCGCACATAAACGCAGCATCCAGCTTTGGATCGAAAATGAGGATAGAGAAAGTAGGAGGGAACAGAAAAGGGGCTACTGTCAGTTGCCTCAGGCATACTCCAGACAGAGGCGAATAAGATATTACAAAGTAAGAAAAAAAAATAATGGTGGAAACAACACGGGACACCCAACTTCTCTGAAGCTGTTTTTGGCAAGAGAAGATATTATATGAAATTTCTATTTCAAGGCTTTAGTGAAAGACAAAACGAAAATGTCATTGAAGGGGAGGAAATAACTGTAAGGAAGGTTATGTCGAATGGTCAGAACAAAAATGTCACTGAAAAAGGAGGAGTATCTGTTGTGTCGAGTAGACATATAAAAAAAATAATTTATGAGGCATTGAACAGCACGAGGTTTACTCTGTCATATTCAAAAATTATGAAAAAAAAAAAAAAAAAGTGGAAAGTTCTGTGTTATGTGGCATCTCCACGTGAACTGCATAATTCCTGATGAATTAAACATCTGACAAATAGCCTTAATAAATACTGGGTAAAGTTCTCCGCGTTGATAGGGAAAGAAATATGGCTGAGTTCCTTTATGAATAACAGAATGGATGATAGGACTTAGCCCCCCCCTCATATTATTTTATTTATTAGAAACTGTATCTCTTTAGTTTTCATGGGTATTGGGGAGAGAGAGAGAGAGAGAGAGAGAGAGAGAGAGAGAGAGAGAGAGAGAGAGAGAGAGAGAGAGAGAAAGAGAGAGACAGAGAGATACATAGATAAACTTTTAGAATACTTTTGATGGAAGGCATCTGGTGCCGTTTTGAACCCTACTGACCTTGGTGGGGTCTCTGCAGCGACAACACACAGAATATTACAAGTGTTCACATTCCTACAAAAGAGCGAAAAGTTCCCCATGATGCAACGACCAGCCGACAAATAAAGCTTCCTTAGCCAGCAGATTCAAGGGAACAAAGGCTTGTGAAGTATTACGACAAAACAAGAAATGGTTAACTAGCTCGATGGACAGTCATACGAGGGGTTGAACTAAAAACTTATTCCAAACCCATGGAAGTAAGAATCATATACTGTTACTATGAAACAAAACATTAATAAAGTGGAGCTGCAGAGGAAGATGGTACTAAAGACAAGGTGAAGCCAAAAGGTGGAGGAGAGTATGAAATAACAGATATTGTAGTGGTGTAGGATGGTGAGAAAGGAAGGTAACAGAGAAGAAAGGAGAGAAAGGAAGATAGCAGGGAAGGATGGAGAGAAAGGATGGAGGGAAAGGAAGGTGGCAGAGAAGGATAGAAAGGAAGGTGGTAGAGAAGGATGGAGAGAAAGAAAGATGGCAGAAAAGGATGGACAGAAAGGAAGGTGGCAAGGAAGAATGGAGAAAAAGGAAGGTGGAAGAAGGTGGTGGTGGGAAAAAAAAAGTGAAGAAAGGGGAAGGTGGAAATAAAAAGAGTAAAGAGGAATGGTAGTGGCGGGTAGGAAGGAGTCGCCAGGGATGGGAGGAAGAGGTGAGTGAGGGAAGGTCAGACAGGTGGGAGGTCGGGTGACTAACGAGCTCAGAGGCCTGGGACCACTTCCCCTAATTATCCTCACCTACGCCCCAACACGATGAGCTTCCTCCTCTTCCCCTTCCCGAGGTTCTTAATATTCTGCGCCTCCTCTTCCTCCTCCTCCTCCTCCTCCTCCTCCTCTTTCTCCTCTCCAATCCACTCGTATCCCGAGTTTCTCCATATCAATAATCTTTTACTTATCATGCCTTTATTCATTCTGTTTCCGTGGGCAATATTCACCAGTTTAAATTCGCTTCTTGCTGAACCAGTAAATCCAGTAATTAGCTCAATACAGCCCAGAAGATAAGAGCATTGATGCCACTTGTGTGTGTGTGTGTGTGTGTGTGTGTGTGTGTGTGTGTGTGTGTGTGTGTGTGTGTGTGTGTGTGTGTGTGTGTGTGTGTGTGTGTGTGTGTGTGTGTGTGTGTGTGTGTGTGTGGTTTGATAAGTGTGCTTTCAAAGTCACTACACGCCGTGTAAATGTGTAATACAGAGTACAGAGGAATCAAACCTCTCAGTGTGAATAATATTAACCAGAAGCACCACAGAACTATAAACGGAGGAGAGAATGGTGTAGAATTAAGCGGGTATTTGCTACTGTGAAATCCGATGAACTCCAAACTCCCATTCCCACACACACACACACACACACACACACACACACACACACACACACACACACACACACACACAGCCGTGTTGTCCTGGATAGTTATAGCACTTGGTTAAGCAGTTTCATTGTTTTCCTGAGCATTATTAATAGGTTTAACAAATTAATAAGTTCAAGTGTGACTCAAGGATGCGCATCAGGTAACACGCTCTTCCTGCTTTGTTAATTTGGGGTCTCTCAAGGCTGGGAAGGCGATGAATAAAAGTCTGGCGTAAATCTGAGAGAAACATCCACCCTGAGGAACCATGAGAGAGAGAGAGAGAGAGAGAGAGAGAGAGAGAGAGAGAGAGAGAGAGAGAGAGAGAGAGAGAGAGATAATATTTATGAAATAAGTATAATTAGTGATGTAGTCACTCTTTCCATACGTCTTTTGGTGTTTTAGTGTTCATCAGTACGCCAGCTGATCTATCTATCTATCTATCCTTTTTATTCGTCTGTCCCTTTTCCGTTTCTTTTTTTTCCTTCCTGTCATTCTTAAGATTATCTTGGATGGAACCCACCCGTTAGTGTGTAGCCGTATCTGTCCGTTTTTCTTTTTTTTTTTTTTTTTGCCTGTTCCTGTCTCTGTTTTATTATTATTATTATTATTATTATTATTATTATTATTATTATTATTATTATTATTATTAAAGGAGTTTTGTGAGTAACCCATAAAAAACACACTTGGAGTCAGGACGGATGCCTTAAACAGCTTATTATAAAAAGAAAATAAATAAATTACCTAACTCGCTTTGAGATTCATCTTATAAGTGTGTGTGTGTGTGCGTGTGTGTGTGTGTGTGTGTGTGCGCGAATACTTGTATGAATCCCTATTTCTCCGATAGCCTCGTGTTGTTTAGTCTTAGAATCCTCAAAACCTACTAGTTACGATGAAATTGCCAGAGTCCTGCTACAGATTATGTCCACCTGTAAGTTCATGATAACACCGCACTTCCAGGCACATCACACCACATGATACTCCAGGTAAGGGATTCTCAGCCTTTCCTCCATCATTGATCTCTTCGATCAGTTTTTCTCTTTTTTTCTTTTAATCCTCTGTGTCTCATACAAAAAAAAAAAAGAGCCATTATAAAGGCACATGAAAATAAAAAGAATAAGAAAACAATTATTATTTAGATTTTTGCGCTGAATTAGAGTAATATGGTCAATAAAGCAAAAAAAAATGCAGTCGGTTCATATCACAAAAGAAAATAAAATAAAAACTGGATTATTACCTAATTATCAGGTGAAGAAAAATTATTTCCCAGTTAAACCCGTAGGGGATAAATTTACCCATGGTTAAGAATCGCTGCTCCGAGGCTTGGCGTGATGTGTTAAGAAGACATGAACACCACCACTCCTTAATAGCGACAGGATCCTGTTTTCACGAATACTTTTACATCCCATCACACCACAGTTGTTCTACTCTCCAACACGCCAAGCCACGCCACGCCACGCCTAATTGCTAGTCACTCTTATCTTACTAAACCTACAGACGATGCGTTAATAAAATATCTGCCACATCGACCACACCCAAACCTGTGCTGATGTCCATTGCACTAGACGACTCGCCCCACCCCATTCTCTTCACCCACACCTTCCAGAAGCTGTGTAGTATATACATATATTGTGGGATGTTATCGTATGTTACCACAGTATATAGACATGCGTACTATTTTCCTTTAATTTGATCAGCTATACTCTATTTTTTCCCACACACCTTTCATGCTGCCATTACTCATATTCCTAACTCGTACAGTATTAAACTTTAGCTAAACACGACGCACCATAGTGCAGTGGTTAGCACGCCAGGCTAAAATCACTAGTCACCAGTTCGAATCAGTCGGCGCACAGGTCACCCAGTTGTTCATCCTTCCCTCGAGTTGGTGAATAAATGGCTACCTGAGAAAACCTGGGAAAGGGAATTTGTGGCAAATCTGATGTCACGGGAGGCATGTGTTCCCAGGCAAAGGGTGTCATCCACCAATGGAGTTCGAGGGCACGCACAGTCACAGGGCATGTCACTCTCTCACTTTTACCTTTAAAAGCTCGACTCATCTGAAATTATGTGATTTGTTTCCAGTATTTTTCATTGATCTATGTATATGGAATGAGAGTACATCTTACTTACATATGAAGAAAAGAAAGTGTTGGCAGTAAAGTCTTGTCAAAATGGTCACTCATTATGCAAAACTTGGCTCTTCATCACTGAATAGAACGTTAAAATTGTCACAATAGGGACTTACATGGAGATACATGTACATATAGTATATACCATGTGGCACGATAGCAAACAGGCACACATCCACGGAGACAAAAAACACACACACAGGTACACACACACACAC
>NC_087177.1:16211908-16251908 GCF_035594125.1 Scylla paramamosain
ATAGTGAAAGTGATGGAGGATATTGAGCTGGACGGTTGCAAATAACGAGAAATAGGGAGGTGTGGTAATGCATGGTTCGCTAACACCTGGTGGGGTGCGGCACACTGGTAAGAAAAAGATAACCAAGTGAGCGGTTTGGTAAAAAGCTACCAGAGAAAAATATATATATCAATAGAAACTTTTCTTTATAATTCATCATATGTCTTTTTTTTTTTTTTTATGTTCACGCGCTGGTGTGCGTGTGCGTGTGCGTGTGTGTGTGTGCGTGTGTAGGATGATGGTATGGCGCCCTCCCTCCCTCTTATCTCACCTACACAATCTTGAACGTTTTCCATACAATGCCCTCTCACCTTCCGCCGCGCCGTTCCCTCCCGTCCATCTCACTCTTCATGACAACGTTCGAACTTTGCTATTTTCTTTTATCAGACTTTACGACTCCTTTGAACATTCAGCTTGGCGAGAAAAATCTTGTCTTTGCCATGTCGCTTTTATATGTTGTGTGTGTGTGTGTGTGTGTGTGTGTGTGTGTGTGTGTGTGTGTGTGTTTATGTGTCTGTGAGGCTCTCTCTCTCTCTCTCTCTCTCTCTCTCTCTCTCTCTCTCTCTCTCTCTCTCTCTCTCTCTCTCTCTCTCTCTCTCTCTCTCTCTCTCTCTCTCTGTCTCTCTCTCTCTCTCTCTCTCTTAGCCCCACTCACACTGCTCCATTCCAGCCGATTCACTCACCAACTACCTGCCTTTATATCTACAGCTATATGTCTCTCTACATCACGATCACTATAACTATCCGTCATGCGAGCGGAGATGCTGCACCAGTATTCGGCACCTCTTCTACCGGCCAGCTCTCTCGCCCACTTCCCTCGCAGGACATTAATGTTATCGAAAATTTTCAACCCCGCGCCGCCGCACCCCGAGCCGAGACGTCTTGGTTTGCTGGTCTCGTGACTCGGTAATGGCGTCGAGGGCAGAGTGGAGGCCAAGAAGCTCAGAGGGACTTATCGGGATTTTGTGGCGGGATCTCGGGGGATCTGGCGGGCAGCGGCGGCAGCTCCAGGGGACTCCTCCACCTAGAGGGATATGAAAGGGCACTTCCCCTGCATGCCAAGAGGACAACACGCCGCCAGGTCACGCCTCCCACGATGACGAAGGCGAGGAAGGAGAATGATAGAAAGTATAAGAGTAGAAGGTCTGGGTGTGCTTAGTCGCGTAGACGACAGTAGAATGAGAGAAAGGACTTCTTGATATGGAAGGAAGGAAGAGGGGCAGGTTCCTGAAGAAGAGCAGGAGGAGGAAGAAGAAGAAGAAGAAGGAAAAGAAGAGAAGGAAGAGGAGGAAGAAAAGAAAAAAAGAAGAAAAGAAAGAAAAACTATGATTTTAATAATGCTTTATGCAAAAGAAAGGAGGAGAAAGAAGAGAATGCTGAAGCCAACGACAACGCTGACCGCTACAAAATCATGTAAAAAAAAAAAATAGTTAAAGAGTCTTAGTAAAAAAGCAGCAAAATATATAAGGTTGAGGAGTGTTGGAGCGAAATGGAAGTAGTGAGTGAGTGAGGAGGGAGGAAAGAGGTGAACGCTAAGGAAGATGGAGAACTTTGGGGAACACTGATATCAGTCAATTTTCCTCCTTTTTCCTGAGTTAATTTTAGAACTTTTCCAGCCAAGGGATTTGCGCGAAGACATGACATGAAAATAAAGAAAGGAACGAAGAAAAGACAGAGTGGAAAAGAGGAAGGAGAAAAAAATGAAATACAAGAGAAAAGAAAGGGAAACTTAACATTAGAAGAAAGCAAAATGAAAGGCGCGAGGAAGAAGCGGGATGAAAGAGAGATTGAGAGGGAAGAAAGCAGTGAGGAAAAAAATGACGGAATGATGGACGAAGGGAATGGGGAAGAAAATGAAAACTACGAGTGATGGATGGATGGAGGGTAAAGAGAAAACACAAACTGGAATAAAAAAAACATGGAAGGGAAGTAGAAAAGGAAAGACAGAGAGGGAGGAAGAGAAAATACAAATTTCTGGGATAAGGAAAGATGGAATAAGGAATAGGAGAGAGAGAGAGAGAGAGAGAGAGAGAGAGAGAGAGAGAGAGAGAGAGAGAGAGAGAGAAGGGAAACCCAAGCCGGTAGTAGAAAATTCTTTGATAATAATGATAGTCTTCTTGACTTAACTTTCCTCCCCCACTCCTCTCTCTCTCTCTCTCTCTCTCTCTCTCTCTCTCTCTCTCTCTCTCTCTCTCTCTCTCTCTCTCTCTCTCTCTCTCTCTCTCTCTCTCTCTTTTGGCCCCTCTTTGTACTTCCCAATTCTATTTTCTATATCTCCATTTTTAATCAACTCTACCTTCCTTTTCTTCCTCCGTGTCTCCTTTCTTTTTTTCTCCCTGAGTTCAACCTCCTTTTCTCTTCCTTCACATTCTTCACCTTTCTCCTCGATCTCCCACCTCCAACCCTTCCATCACTCTTCCTGAACCATACTTATTTTCCTCACCTCCTCCGTCTCCTCTAGCATGTGCCGTCAATGGAGGTAATTCACTTCACTACTACATAATGGTATCAACCGTCTCTATCCTTCCCACTTCTTCCAGTTACCTGCCTGCCCATCCCTCCCTGCCATCATCTTTCTTGCTGACCTTAGCTCTCCCCTAATTTCTCTCTTCTTGCTCTAGTGTCTCCGCTCCTCCCCTCTCCTTCCTCCTATATCATTTCTCCTCTTCTCCCTCGTTCCTCGTCCTCAATCTATCCAAGGTTCCTTTTCTCTCCACCTACATCTTCCACGCTCCTCCGATTAGGTCCCCTTCTATGTATATCTCCCTCCCTCTCGCCCTCTCCCTCTCCTCGCTTCCTCCCTCTCCCCCTGCCTCCCTGTCTGTGATAAGTCTTTGTGTTGTTGTGCTTCAGGCGAGTAGCGAGTATGTGGCAGAACCAGAGTGACAGGTATCGAAAATCGAGTTCTCTCTCTCTCTCTCTCTCTCTCTCTCTCTCTCTCTCTCTCTCTCTCTCTCTCTCTCTCTCTCTCTCTCTGCTTATTTCCCTCTTTCTTTTCATTTGTCCGACGATTTATTTTCAGTCTTATTCCCTTTCATTTCCCTTCCTTTCAAATTTCTCTCTTTCCCTCCTTTCGATCTGGGTGAGGTGAAATCAAACCCTCGGGTGAGTTAAGCAGGGGCATTAGGGACTCTGGAGACATTACTAGTGATGAGCTCTATGAGTATTTCGTTAATGAATTGCATTCAGGCCATATACAAAATATTCCATATAAAGCAGTGAGATGGCAGAAAATATTCGAAAAATGAATGACTGTTAGATTAAAAGATTACACAGACCAAAAAGCAAGAGGTGTAAGAGATCAAAGACAGGAAAAGAGGATTTAAGGCCTCAGTGTAATTCACTGGTTATAATAGTTGGAAAGTTGACGAGAACAGCTAACAAAAACTACGAGATTGAGGTAACTAGCCAAGGGAAGGAGGATCCAAAGGAAATTTTCATGTATACAAAAAGAACAGAGAATCAATTGGTACATTACAGTCGTCTGATGAAAAGTTCTTGCAATAGAATGAGTAAAATTCCAAACGATTATTCTATTAACTTCTTTCACTTAGGAAAACATGCAAATAATGCCGGAAAGCGAGAAGATTTTAAGAGGAAAGAAAAATAATAATCTGGTGGACTGTCCCGTAACCACGAAGCAGTGGAAGCGAAGATAGAAAGACTGAAACGTTTAAATCCCCAAGTCTCGATGAAATATAATACAGAGCATTAAACGAATGCAAGAAGGTTATTAGAGAACCGCTAGTCAATACGTTTAGGCAATCATTACATTCAGGAGAGCTGCCAGCAATATGGAGACAAGTGAATGTAGTGTCCGTTTTCTAGAAAGGAGATAAACATGTTAATGATAGTGTATTATCCAGTCAGTTTGATTTTAGCTGTGGTAAATTAATGATGGAGTTTGTTATTATGAATAATTTTGATTAAGCACAGCCTCATAGAAGATTCAGAGCATGGCTTCACTATAGGGAAGTCATGCATTATAAACTTATTGATTTTTTATAGTAAAGTTTGTGAGTGAGCAGATAATTAGGATGATTATGATAAGATACATCTGAGGCCGTATTCACGAAGCGGTCCTAGAGAGTCTTAGCTATGAAGCTTGTCATAACTACGACAAAATGGCGCAATCTTGTCATAAACTGCGCGCGTCTGTCATTAATCTTCGCGGGATGCCAAGACTTGGTCCACCCTGTCCTAGCGGCTTATGATAGACGTTCCCCACAGCCAAGATGTCAGCCCCAAAACATCTCCAGCTCAGGAATTATTTACTCAGGACGTATTGAATGAACTTAATGACGTGGAACTCATCAGAAGATGTTGTTTAGCCCGATCTAGTGAAGGAAGCCTAACAGAGTGACACAGAAAGGAGAAATCCACTTACTCCCGAAATTAAGGTGATCATAACACTTAGATAACTTGCTGCTTGGAAAAGCTGCTGAGAAAATGCAGTTATGCAGTAGTGATGGACTTGAGGATCGTCGAGAGAACCTTCCTTGCCACCAAACCATTTGAACACTGTGTTTGTTGGTATAAGGTGTTCCTACGGGATTACATTTACCGTATTTCAAAGGTTGAATTTCTATCGTATCCACTGTGTCTCTTATCCCAATACATAAAAACGAAAGGAATATTTATAGAAGCTATAAATTAGAAGCAGACGCCAGTTTTTTGCTTCGTCTTTTAGTATTTGAAATCAAGCAAGCGCTATATAATATTATAGCAGACGGTTATGATAGACGGTTTCGCTCATGTCATAACTTATGATATACGATTTATGATAGATGTTCTAAGTTATGATACGCATCTGCCATAGCTATGATATATGTCATAACTTTATGAAGAATACGGCCCCAGGCTGGACTTTAGCAAGGCATATGAAAAGGTGCCCATCAAAGGCTCTCGAGCAAGGCTATGGGGCATGGGATCAACGGGAAAGTTTAGCCTAAATCAGGTAGATGATTAAACGACAGGCAACAAATTTGCAATTAGCGGCTCCAGATTCGACAGGAAAGAAATAATTAATGGGGATCAATATTTAAGACCATTATTATGTTTGGTATTCGTACATTCAAAATTCAAATAATGGAATTTACCAGCGCTATTAGTAAATTTGCAAACGATACGAAGATAAGTAGATTAAAGAGTTCAGATTCCGATGCAACTGCAGACGGACTTAGATAAGACGAAATAATGAACAGATAGATGATGAATGCTATTCAGTATTAGGAAAAGATGCAATATACTTAGTGTTGGTTTAGTATATCCACAAAGTGGGTAACCGGAAAAGAAAAGAAGCCCTAGTAAAATCAGAAACCGAAAAAATGTTCAGGAATTACAGAAAACTCAGATAGCTGTCAAAGAAAACTGTATAGAAATAAGAAATAAAAAAATCGTCTATTAGGATTCATCTTCAAGAGCACGAAAAACAGAAGAACAGAAGTAATATTAGTTATACTTAGCATTATTCAAATCTTGCTTAGACTATGGCCACTATGCTGTGCAATTCTGCTTCACATATTAGGAATAATAAGAACATACATACGTAAGTCTCTTGGAGCCAGTATAGAGGAGAATAACGAAAGAAAATACAAGGATGTGAAATATTTCTTACCAGAGAAGTTGAAAGATTCTAAAGTGACAGTTGTTACAGAAGCGTAAATTAGGAGGAGATTTCAGTAATATAATGAGTATAACAAGTGTCGTGTAAACAAAATCCTGAGAGTTAGTAATCCGTATAGGATTAAGTTACAAGCTTGCTCAGGTTAAATTTAAAAAGAGACAGGAAGAAACTGATTCTGAAATGGTGTTAAATGATTGGGATAAACTCAGTAATCACGTCGTTAGTGCCGAGTCAATAGACAAAGTAAAGGCAGGGCTGGAAACATACGCTGTGACTGTGACCTCGGCGCTCGTCTCCGTCTCGGTGGCCTTCAAGCCTGTGAAGTATGTTATCCTCTCTCTGGACCACAGGGCCGCTGTGACATTTCCAGGCTTCCCCAGTTAGCTATTTATCGGCTAACACGAAGGAAAATTGAACAGCTGGGTGAGCTGTGCTTAGGTTACCCTAACTCAGATTCAAACCGATACCTGAGGATTCATAACCAGGCGTGCTACCACTGCATCACGAATCGGTTGCGCATATTAATAAGTAAATTTATGTATGGAGATTATAGGTGGATATAGGCAGGTTTGATATATACAGGGGGTGCCACGCATAGCCCTGATGGTTTTTTGCAGCTTCCCTTATGTTCTTATGTTATTGCGTTCATCTCTTTTCTATCTTCCCACTCTTCACCTTTCCTTATCTCTTTTTGCTGACAGAGCAAAAATAAAGACATTTATATGGTGCGGGTTTGATAGTTGTTCCAACATTTGGATTGTTTGTCACTTTCCTTATTTGTATGTAGTATGCAGACTGAGGGAGATAATGTTTGATGTGTTGGTTAGGACAAGAAGAAAAGTCAAGCTGCACAGTTTATAAAGCTTGTGTAACAAAGGTGTGACTCTTCCTGAGTTATCATTTTATGAGGTAAGGAAACTACGTAGTATGTAAAATGTTTCGTTACTATTATACTAAGTAGAAGCTGAAGTGGCTTTAATTTACATGCTCTTGATCTTTGTGCTTTCCATATATACCTATACCATAGCATGATACAAGAGTGTGTGTGTGTGTGTGTGTGTGTGTGTGTGTGTGTGTGTGTGTGTGTGTGTGTCTACATAATTACATTTACCTTTATAGAAGAGTTACTTGTGCATATATATATATATATATATATATATATATATATATATATATATATATATATATATATATATATATATATATATATATATATATATATATATATATATATATATATATATGCAAGTTCCGAGTTATAGATGAGGTGAACAGGGACACACCAGAATTTCTTTTTCACTTATTGCACCGTTTCATCTTACATCTGATGATGCCTTCTGCGTAGGGTGCAACGTTTCACTAAATGAAGAAAGAATTCTGGTGTGTCCCTATTCACCTCATATATATATATATATACTCGTATATATGTGTGTGTGTGTGTGTGTGTGTGTGTGTGTGTGTGTGTGTGTGTGTGTGCCTGTCTGTCTTCGTCATCCGTACCAAGTCCAGTGCAGGCAGCAATACTTACTGTCTTCACATTGTCCTAAGAACGATACAAATTGCTTTTCTTCTCATAATTTTGTCATTAAGCTGCTTGATAAATCCAGTTGACGTCAGCGCATGGCCTAATATGTAGCAATGCTTTCGGTATGTAACCTTGTTCCCGGTCTCCCTCCCCACCGCCCTTGTTACTGTTCACTCCCCGATTCCCCCTCCCCGCCAAGCCACACGTGAACGTGTTTGTTCCACTATTTTATTTATTTACTTTTTTTTTTTTTCGGCAACTGATAACATGGAAGGCTAAGAAATTGAAAAGTCTGCGGGGAAACACCACCACAAGCAGTACTCAGCAGGATACGTGTGAGGCATTCCCCTGCAGCTGTACCAGCCAGAAGTCGTCCTCGTTTTTACTCACTGCCACCGGATTTTTGGTTGGTCAGCCAAGTGTGCTGGACCAAAGACCGCACCCTTTGTCCACCTTAAGTATGTGAACAGTTCCCCACTTACACATTTTTTTTTTTTTTTCCTATTCATCTTTTAAATCTTCTGGGAATAGATCAGCATATGTTAGAAACACTCAGGCAGGACGAATAATCAACAGTCACCTCAACACCACACTGAGGGAGCGCAGTACCCACCTCTAAATAAATTAGGAAAATAAAACCAATCATCGCCTTACCTCTCCGAAACATTCCACATGATTTTATGACATTATAGATTGCTGTCGGAAAAACGTTTTCAAATTCTGATGAATCTATAGATGCAATACGAATTTATCATCATACTACGTTCCCCATTAGACATATTGTTTGAAATCTTATTAATAAATGATGGAGTCTATAGTTGGTTTACTTATGTAGGTTCCATAGGCATAAATTAGACACAGAATACACAGTGATTCGAGGCGATGATCTAGCAGTCTCCTCAACCTCCAATTACCAAGAAATACTGCATGAGGATCCTGCATATCACGCCACAGGCATAATCTTGCCACAGATAAAGGCTGTGTCATTATTGGAATAAGACGAAATCGTCACTGATAACTTTTATTATAAACGACAAGTTTTAATTTTTAGCGACTGCCAATGATAAAATTACACATTCATTGTGGGAGGACGTTAATAATGTAGAGTCAGTCAATGCACTCACCACTGTACACGTTCTTAACCGCCGCTACTAACTTGACAACATTGGCTGAGAGTCACCATTACGAGCACATGTCACATGTAGTGCTCGTGTTCACATGTAGTGCCCGTGATGGTGACTCAGCCAATGTTGTCAAGTTAGCAGGGGGGTTGAGAACATTTACAAAGGTGAGTCCATTGACTGACTTTACATTATTAACTTCCTCCCATAATGAATGTATAATCTTATAATATATATATATATATATATATATATATATATATATATATATATATATATATATATATATATATATATATATATATATATATATATATATATATATATATACACACACAGGGTGTCCCATAAGTTTCCATACATAGGAAAATTTATAAGAAATTACAGAATTATAGAAAAAAAACATTTTTACTTATATAATATGCTCTACATGACTGCCTTTGTGTTGAAAACACATTTCAATGCGTGTCCTCCACTGCTGAAGAACACGTTCAAACGCATCTGGATTTATGCTGGTAATGGTGTTCGTAATACCATATGTACGGAAACTTATGGGACACCTTGTGTGTGTGTGTGTATATATATATATATATATATATATATATATATATATATATATATATATATATATATATATATATATATATATATATATATATATATATATATATATATATATATATGAGGCAGTAGACACCTACCGAAACGATAATTACTCCCAGTGAGGTCTAAAGCACTGTTCAGGGGGTCCTGTGAACTTATCATTAAACCCAGCTGTGACCTCACTGAACGTTTCCCTTTGTGTCTCACAACACAAGGGGGCAGTCACAGCCTGCCCTCTAAAGACAACTCACTTCATCCACACAAAACTACAAGCACCCAATAACACACACACCCTTCACTCAAAATTTTTAAAATGATCATGGCGACTCCTACACCAGCCTCGGAGTCCCCATCTGGGGAGGGGACCATAAATGTTCCCAGGTAGGACACCCTAAGTCGACGACCCTAAGTGTCTTGACACCCCCCTCAACTTTTTCTTCATTAACTTCTGCAACATTCGCGGTTTAAGATCTAATTTTCAATCTGTAGAACACCACCTCTCCTCTTCTAAACCTCATCTTCTTTTCCTCACTGAAACTCAGGTGTCTGAGGCAACTGACAGTAGCCCCTTTTCTGTTCCCTCCTACTTTCTCTATCCTCATTTTCGATCCAAAGCTGGATGCTGCGTTTATGTGCGCAATGACTTAATCTGCTCTCGTGCCCATGCTCTTGAATCTTCCGAGTTTTCCACCATCTGGCTACGACTACAGAGTCACTCTCATACTAAATTTATCTGTGCTGTATACCTCTCACCTAACTCCTCTGACTATAAGAAATTCTTTGACTACTTAACTTCCAAAGTGGAGCACATTCTGACCCTCTTCCCTTTTGCAGAGATCTCCATTCTTGGAGACTTCAATGTTCACCACCAGCTTTGGCTTTCCTCTCCCTTCACTGACCATCCTGGTGAACTAGCCTACAACTTTGCTATCCTCCATGACCTAGAGCAATTGGTGCAACATCCTACTCGTATTCCTGACCGTCTTGGAGATACGCCCAACATTCTTGACCTTTCCCTGACCTCTAATCCTTCTGCTTATGCTGTCACCCTTTCTTCTCCGTTGGGCTCCTCCGATCACAATCTCATATCTTTATCTTGTCCTATCACTCCAATCCCTCCTCAGGATCCCCCTAAGCGAAGGTGCCTCTGGCGTTTTGCCTCTGCTGGTTGGGGGGACCTGAGGAGGTATTTTGCTGATTTTCCTTGGAATGACTACTGCTTCCGTGTCAGAGACCCGTCTTTGTGTGCTGAGCGCACAACAGAGGTGATAGTGTCTGGCATGGAGGCATACATTCCTCACTCTTTTTCTCGTCCTAAACCTTCTAAACCTTGGTTTAACACAGCTTGTTCTCGTGCTATACATGATAGAGAGGTGCCCCACAAAAGGTACTTAAGCCTTCCATCACCAGAATCTCATACACTTTATATTTCTGCCCGGAACCATGCCAAGTCTGTTCTCCAACTAGCCAAAAACTCCTTCATTAACAGAAAATGTCAAAACCTCTCAAGATCTAACTCTCCTCGTGATTTCTGGCATCTAGCCAAAAATATCCCAATAACTTTGCTTCTTCTTCTTTCCCTCCTCTATTTCAACCAGATGGCACCACTGCTATCACATCTATTTCTAAAGCTGAACTCTTCGCTCAAACTTTTGCTAAAAACTCTACCTTGGATGATTCTGGGCATGTTCCTCCTTCTCCTCCATCCTCTGACTACTTCATGTCACCTATTAAAATTTTTCGCAATGATTTTTTCCATGCCCTTGCTGGCCTAAACCCTCGGAAGGCTTATGGACCTGATGGGGTCCCTCCTATTGTTCTCCGAAACTGTGCCTCCATCTACCTTTCCTTCTTGCTGGAAGTTTGCCTACATTCAACCTGTTCCTAAAAAGGGTGACTGTTCTAATCCCTCAAACTACCGTCCTATTGCTTTAATTTCCTGCCTATCTAAAGTTTTTGAATCTATTCTCAACAGGAAGATTCTTAAACATTTATCACTTCACAACCTTCTATCTGATCGCCAGTACGGGTTCCGTCAAGGCCGCTCTACTGGTGAACTTCTGGCTTTCCTTACTGAGTCTTGGTCATCCTCTTTTAGAGATTTTGGTGAAAGTTTTGCTGTTGCCTTGGACATATCAAAAGCTTTTGATAGAATCTGGCACAAAGCTTTGATTTCCAAACTACCCTCCTACGGCTTCTATCCTTCTTTCTGTAACTTCATCTCAAGTTTCCTTTCTGATCGTTCTATTGCTGCTATGGAAGACAGTCACTGTTCTTCTAAATCTATTAACAGTGGTGTTCCTCAGGGTTCTGTCCTGTCACCCACTCTCTTCTTAATATTCATTAATGATCTTCAAAACCAAACTTCTTGTCCTGTCCACTCCTACGCTGATGATATCACCCTGCACTTTTCCACGTCTTTTCATAGACGTCCAACCATTCAGGAGGTAAACATTTCATACATGGAAGCCACAGCACGCTTGATTTCTGATCTTTCTAAAATTTCTGATTGGGAAGAGCAAACTTGGTATTGTTCAATGCCTCAAAAACTCATTTCCTCCATCTATCAACTCGACACAACCTTCCAGACAACTATCCCCTCTTCTTCAATGACACTCATTTGCCCCCCTCTTCTACACTGAACATCCTCTGTCTGTCCTTTACTTATAGTCTGAACTGGAAACTTCACATCTCATCTCTAGCTAAAACAGCTTCTATGAAGTTAGGTGTTCTGAGACGTCTCCGCCAGTTTTTCTCACCCTCCCAGCTGCTAACACTGTACAAGGGCCTTATCCGTCCATGTATGGAGTATGTTTCACATGTCTGGGGGGTTCCACTCATACTGCTCTTCTAGATAGGGTGGAATCAAAAGCTTTTCGTCTCATCAACTCCTCTCCTCTAACTGACTGTCTTCAGCCTCTCTCTCACCGCCACAATGTTGCATCTCTAGCTATCTTCTACCACTATTTTCATGCTAATTGCTCTTCTGATCTTGCCTCCCCTCCTCCCGCGGCCTCACTGAACAAGACTTTCTTCTTTCTCTCACCCCTATTCTGTCCACCTCTCTAACGCAAGAGTTAACCAGTATTCTCAATCATTCATCTCTTTCTCTGGTAAACTCTGGAACTCCCTGCCTGCTTCTGTATTTCCACCTTCCTATGACTTGAATTCCTTCAAGAGGGAGGTTTCAAGACACTTATTCATCAATTTTTGACTACTGCTTTGACCCTTTTATGGGACTGGCATTTCAGTGGTCATTTTTTTTTTATTGAATTTTTGTTGCTTTAGGCCAGTGTCCTTCCTACATAAAAAAAAAAAAAAAAAAAAAAGTCATGAATATCATGTCGGAATACTCAGTGTTACTGAATGTGAAAGGCATTTTCAAAGTAGCAAAAAGATGCATCTTGGCAGTCAGCTGATTGACAAGGCCTGTCACTTTGGTATCAAGACGTCAACTGTTGGGTGTTGAGAGGGTAACGTGATGGTAACAGTTGCAATGAGTTGCCAAGTATGATTAAAAAGCAGCACTTAATCACTCCATAGCTGTGTTACATGTATATTTTCTTCACTGACGCATACAAAAATTTAATTTGTCACTTGCTAACTGTTGCCTGTAAGGCTTTGACAGCATAGATTGTTCACAAAAAATGGTCACATAATGCTGCGTGGCGCCACTCAGTACGTTGCAAGCCGAGGAGGGAAGGAAGGCGGGGGTAACGCGTCGTTGTGATGGTGCACTACTCTCTCTCTCTCTCTCTCTCTCTCTCTCTCTCTCTCTTAGTAATAGTTAATTAACAATTGTACTTAATAACAAAGCTTCCTATAATAGCTTGACACAAAATATAAGGATATTGACATTAGCAATGCCGTACAACAGTGTGGACTGGCTGGTATGGCATATGTTTATGAGAGGAAATTCACGTGCCCCCTGCAATGAAATTTTTATTGTCATTTATGAAAACTTTCATGTGTGTAACACTAATTTTTTTTTTTAAGTAACAATAGTATACACTAATGTTTTGCGTTAAAATTAACCATCATTATAAACAGCTGCCTCTTCAAACATCTGATATTTACCAAAAGAGATAGTGATGGCGATAGCATGGTTGCCGAGATATACACTGCTATGATTAATGGGCGTTAGCTGCACGCACGATAGAGATACGATCACATCAATGTTATTTCTAAGTTGTTGGGGGAAATTATAGAACAGAATACATTATTAGCTCCATTTCACGGTGGTTGGCGCTTGACCCCTTGCCGCATGCAGCTACTTATATAGAGGTTCTCTGTTGAGTAGTGGTCGTTTCCTCTCTTCCCGTGCTTTACCGTGTTCAGGTGGTACTGGGTTGTCCTCTGGGAGACTGTAAATGTACTGCTGACCAACAGGAGGATATAATGTTCTGTGAGTGGTTCCATCTCTATGGGGAGGTAGCTCACAGATTATTATAAACCTCATACTTGTGTGTCCTTTGTCCTAGCTCTGCACCCTCCCCCTCCCCACCTTGCACATGATTATACGATTCTTAACCAGTGAGTGGAGTGAGCTCAGAGCCTGTTGAGCATTTGTTTATTTTTATTTTTTTTTCCTTGTTCAGGTAAAAACGGAGAGGCAACCTCACCTTTGTTAATTGTTGCAGGAGACCAGAAGGACTGATGTGTATATATATATATATATATATATATATATATATATATATATATATATATATATATATATATATATATATATATATATATATATATATATATATATATATATATATATATATATATATATATATATATATATATATATATATATATATATATATATATATATATATATATATATATGTGTGTGTGTGTGTGTGTGTGTGTGATTATATCATTGTCAAAAATGGCTCGTTTGCTATTTTGCAAACGATAAGAAGGAACATTGTGATGTATAGTGGAATGTGTAATACCAAAATATTCACCTGGTAGGAGTAGAGCATGGTGATAACTTGATAACAAGCCTAAGAGACGAAACTTTACCTGACGGTAGTCCAGTACCTTAACATACGGGAGGAAGGTCTGACAGTCAGTAACTCTCTCAGAACTCTGAGAGAGTAGTTACAGAATAAGTAGGATCTTCAGAAGACAAGTCAGAAGAAACTTCGACCATGCCTACTAAGAGGCCATTTTTGAGCGTAATGGTGCAACCTGTAATGTTAGCAATTAGTTACTGATGTGATAAGTACGTGCTGTGGAAGCTATTTCCCTTTCAGTGCAATGCGAGGAACGTGTACAGAGCCAGATAAATACACAACATAACTGTCAGCGAGTCATCAAGCACAAGAAGAGTGTGCCTAATGACCATGATACAGATCTCCATCCAGAGGAGTGTTCTGTTCGCAGCACTGATCAGCTCTGGACCATTGATCATCTGGATCTGAATCGCATCTGAATTCTCTCGGGGAAAAAATAACAATAAGAACCAACACTGATCAAAGTAGTAACAACACAAGCCCAGCTATCACCACAGATGTCACCATAGATGCTTGCCACTGTGCTTTAAGGAAGTGTCAACAAGGGCTAGAGGCTACATTTCTTGAAGCAGCTGGCCAGAGAAGGCCACTTGCCTACATAGGTGAATCATGTTTAAAGGAGAAAAGAATTGTAGCACATGATCGGATTCCACTCCTGGCCATAAATGTTGTATAAATTTCATAGAAAGCTCTCTTCATACATTGCATGCCGAAAGTACTTGTTCTGGTGAAGTACAGAACGGTAAAATAATAAAGTATTCGGACGTAAGGTGAGGTTAGCCTGGACCGCGTGCTGGCACTATCATCATGCAATCATTGGTACAGGTAGCAATGGCCACGTAATTAGAACATAAGGACATAAGAAATAAGGGAAGCTGCAAAAAAGCCACCAAGCTTACACGTGGCAGTCCCTGTATGAAATATACTTACCTATTTCCACCTATCATCCCCATCCATAAACCCGTCTAATCTTCTCTTAAAGCTCCCTAATGTCTTAGCACTTACAACATGATTACTGAGTCCGTTCCATTCATCAACCACTCTATTTGAGAATCAATTTCAAATATATTTAGAAGTCATAAATACGGATTTGACTAGGCTTGTTGCAAGTATTTCTCTTGTTTCTGGTATTTATTATCATTATTATAAACATTCTGAACCTGTAGTAATAATCGGAAACGATTAATTGCCTTTTAGTTTGCTTCTCAGACATATCAACAGTTTTCTTGCGGTGTGTGTAGAGGCTCCTCAGCCGCTGATATGGCCGCCTCCAGCAAGTGTCGTCTGTTATAATCTACCTCCGAACCTAGATCACACAGATCATAATCCGGATCACTCAGATCACAGTAATTCAAGTTTTTCCATTGACGTCCAACCATGCAGGAATTAAACAGCTTACGCAGGAAAGTCACATAATGCCTGACTTCTGATCTCTCTAAATTTTCTGACCGAGGGAGAGCAAACTTAATATTGGTCAATGCCTCAAAAACTCGATTCCTCTACCTATCAACTTGCCACAACCTTCCAGATAACTATCCCTCTTCTTCAGTGACACTCAACTGTTCCCCTCTTCTATATTGAACATCATCAGTCTATCCTTTACTGATAATCTAAAGTGGAAACTTCACATCTCATCTCTAGCTAAATCAGCGTGTAAAAGTTGGGTGTTGAGTCGTCTAAGCCAGTTTTTCTCAACTGCTAACTCTGTACAGGGGCCTTATCCATCCATGTATTGAGTATGGTTCACATGTATAGGGGGTTCCACTTATACCGCTCTTCTAGATAGGACGGAATCAAAAGCATTTCGTCTTTCCAACTCCTCTCCTCTAATTGTCTGTCTTCAGCCTCTCTCTCATCACTGCAATTTTGTATCTCTTGCTATCTTCTACTACTGTTTTCATGCTAACTGCTCTTCTGAGCTTGCTAACTGCATGTTTTTACCCCTTCTGTGTCCTCGCTGCACAACGCTTTCTGTTTTCTCTCATCCTTATTCTGCCCACCTCTACACTCTACACTGCAAGAGTTAACCAGCATTCTCAATCATTCATACCTTTTTCTGGCAAAGTCTGGAACTCCCTACCTGCTTCAATATTTCCTCTTTCTATGACTTGAAATTTTTCGAGAAGGAAGTTTCAAGACACTTATCCTCCATTTTTTTTTCTCTCTCGTTTTACGTCTATTTAGAAACTGGCACCTTAGTGTTTTTTTTTTTTTTTTGCCCTTGACCAGTACCCATCCTACAATAAAAAAAAAAAAAAAAAAAAAAAAAAAAAAAACATAAAATAACAGAACACGGATCTCGCAACCTGATCAGCAGCACCGAGCAAGGAGCAGAAGGCTTAGTTGAGCCAAGAAGCGGATAAGACATTGCAGCATACATCGTCTGACGCTGAAGATCATTGTGGTGAGTGGCCAACAAACCTAAGAGTTCATCTCATTGTAGAATGTCGTCAGGAATGACAGACAGTAAAAGGGAAAAGATCTATTCCCTAGCAAAAACAATGAGAATGAATAGCGAGGGTGGCTATAACATGTAAGGGTGAACATAATGCATTGTAAAGAACACTGTTACAGGGATGTAAAGGAATACAATTAATTTAGGTCAGAATAAGCACTCTCACTAACCTAATTACATGAAGGGCATGTTCGTACTTCAAAGAAAAAATGAAGTATTGTGAATAAAAATAGGTCAGTGTTTAAAGGTTAGAGCAAGCAGTAATAATGGAAGGAATTGTGTACTGTTGCCGAACACAGGACTGACTATCAAATACAGGTCTTTCTTGTGTTGGTGGTGGCGGACGACAGCATCTGGGAGTTGACAAGGATGAATTGGATCTACCCTTGACTCAGGAAGCGGAGAGCGTGCAGTCGTTCATGGACATGAAAAAAAAAAAAAAAAAAAACTGAGGGGCGACGGGTTACATCAGATTGGTGTGGTATGTGAAACGAGAAACGAGACGTGCTGTCATACTTATGAGAAGTTTCGTGCTGCCGCAAATAATAATAATAATGGTTGTGCATGAGAAAGAGATGAACAGGAGAGGCTCTGATGGCACATGGTCAAGCTGGTGTGGTGCTAAATCAGCAGGTCTCGATAGGAGTCACAGGAGCGGAAGGATCAGAGTATGCAAGTGCCTCATGGACAGCAGGAAGTTTAGGACTTCCATGTAACCATTTCTTGAGTTCAGTAGCAAAATCTAGAGGAGAATCGTCTTAACTTCAAGGGAGAAGACAATACGACGTTCATCAGAAGTCAGGAATGCCACGTAATATTAACACTCAAGAAGCCTGAGTCTATCTATCGATAATTGATTGTCTTGAATCCATTTAGAAAAAAGCAAGTACCTCAATAATTAGCAGTACTGAGCTGCATTGGCCTAGCTACGGAGATGTCCAACAATATCAGAAATGTAAATACCCTTGCCGAGATTTACTATACGTGTAAAAGTTTGGCTGCTGATGAATGGTGATCCCCAAAACCAGTGGGGTCTCTAGGGGTGAGCCCAAGGTCGCATTCCATTAGGGAATGGGGAAAAGCCTCCTTTTCCACGTGGTAACAGCCTTCATATTTCCGTTATGTTTCAGAAGACTGATTTCGTGTTCAAACAACCAAGAATAAAGTGAATTATAGGATAAGAGAAAATATTTTATAATTCTGGGATATCCTTGTCTCTTAAGATCTGATATGCATCAATACCAAAAATATATACAGCATTATAGCTTTCACACCTGTAGTAACTCTGTTTTCTTTATATAAAAAACACAGTTTTTTACACTTTTCGTCAGTACTATATGCGTTAGAAATAAATATCAAGAAGGATAAGTTTTGTCATTTTTTTCTCCGATTATCATTCGATGTTGGTGAAAGTGTCATATGAGTCAATCAATACATATTTTTGTACGTCATCTATGTCAGCCAATCAGTGTTATACATTCTCTCTCTCTCTCTTCAAAAATTTGTTTTGTGATTTTGAGACTATATTTTTCTGTTCTTGTTAACCAGCTCATATACGTTATATATATAATAGAGTGCATGCGTTGTGCTCCCGTCCATCCTGATTCATTCCTGTGTTTCTGTCACTAGAATTTCATACTTTCAGTTTTTGACATACTGCTATAAGCTGATGAGTTTCTTACATATACAGCCATCGGAAGATAGTGTCTTTCCTTCCACACAAATATTAACATGTATAACAACCTGGCCCTGTTAAGTTGATCCTTGTGAAAGCGATGCCGTCATAAAGCTTCACCGTCAGGGCCTTTGCATCAACACCCAAACATAGTACAAGTCGGCGCCATGTTCGCGTGTTTGTGTTTGTATTTTTCATGATCAAAATGTTAACAAATTCATTTACTTAATGCTACACCCCCAGTTGCTTTAATGAAACTTTCCCATGGTTTGCCCTAGCTGTAGTAGCAACGACCTAGCTGCACCCATCCTATTTCATAGATCAAGCTAATCAATCAGCGGCGACGGCTGCGATGTGGGTGGGATTCATAAATGAGGTTTTACACATGAACATGCATGAGAAGAACAAATGCTAGAAGACCTATCAGACTGTAACAATGGTATCTGTTTGTCTATTTGCTAGTACTAATGAACTACATGTGACTCCACTACACTATCACTTGGCGCTGAAGTTTTGCCTCACCTCGTATCTGATGGATATGAAAAAATAAATAAATAAAAAAAAAAATGTGGTTGGATTGATTTCTTGTTAGCTCAGACCTGTTTATCTCAAATACTTATCTAATCTTGAAACTATCTGTAGTTTTCGTGTTAAGAACTGATGTTGGTAGTTTATTCTGGTCATAAATGAAGAGCGGTATCACTAGTGTAGGAGTGGATAGGACAAGAAGTTTAGTTTAGAATCAGTGATGAATAATAGGATGAACGTGGGTAACAGGACAAAACCCTAAGGAAGACCACTGTTAATAGATTTAGGAGAACACTGACCTTCTACCACAGTAGTAATAAAACGGTCAGAGAAGATACTTGAGATCAAATTGCAGAGAGAAGGATAGAAGCCGTAGGAGGTTAGATTGGAAATCAAAGCTCTGTACCAGACTTTATCAAAAAAGCTTTTGGTGATCTAAGGCAACAGCGAAATTTTCACCAAAATCCCTAAAGAGGATGACCAAGGCTCAGTGAGGAACTCCAGATCACCAGTAGAGCGGTCTCGACAGAACCTATGCTGGTGATCAGATATAAAGTTGTTAAGTGATTGATGTTTAAGAATTTTGCTGTTGAGGATAGATTAAAGCTTAAGAGGCAGGAAATCTAAGCAATAGGATAAAAGTTTAAGGGATTAGAGCGGTCATTCTTTTTAGGAACAGGTTGAATGTAGGCAAACTTCCAGCAGGAAGGAAAAGTAAATGTTAATAGAGTTGGAAGAAGTTGCAAGGTGCAAACACGGAGACACATTTCCGGAAAACAACAGGAGGAACCCATCGTGTCAATAAGTCTTCCGAGGTTTAAGGCCAGCGAGGAAATGGAAAACTTCACTGCGAAGGATCTTAATGGGTACCATGAAACAGTCGGAGGTAGAGGAGAGAGAAGAACAAGCCCTGAATCATCCAAGGTGGAGTTTGAGCGAGGAGTTCAGCTTTAGACATAGAGATTGCCATGTGATTTCTTTGGAATAATCTTTCATCATTTAGCTTATCAAATCCATTTAATCTTTCTAGAACCTCCATCAGATTCTCTGATATCCTTATTTTATTGAAGGAGAACATGTCTAAACGTTTTAGTCTTTCTTCGTAGGAAAAGTTTCGTAGTGTGAGGATTTGTTATTCGTCGCAGAACTCCTTCAAGTATGCTTTGATCCTTTGTGTAATTTGGTGTGGCTTCACAAAAACTGTATAGTCTTTTGATTACTTCCGGCAATTTGTGATCACTATTTCTTGATATAAATTCTAACATCACTTTTCTTTGCTGGCATCTGTACAATAATCACTCATTTAGATTTTTTTTTTTTTTTTTTTTAATATTTATTCTCAGGTTTTTTTTTCCTGTTTAACGTTACCAAGCTCTTGGGAGGGCATTTGATACTTAACCTAACAGGACACTTGGTACAATTATGAACCACTTCAAAGACATGTTTTGTAAGGAATGAAACTCTCTCGTAGCAGCGTGGCGGTCCAGTGGCACATTCTTGTACAGTATCAGAAACCATCGTTCACACGATATGTGGGAATAGCGCTCATACTTGCTGGGAAACGACAATCATTCGATGACCACCAGAGAGGGGGGACAAGGTGTTTAATCCTCTGTTTTTAATTAATATTTTGGAAGACTCGTAGGTAAAGCAGTGGTCTACAAAAATTATGATATAATTTATATTGTGTCCTGTATAATGTGTATAGAATGTTATTTTGACTTTGGATTATGTAATTGATATTCTAAGACGGTGTTTTTCTGCAGGTTCGAAAATGTAACAATGGGTCATTATGTTTCCTCAGATATGGAGACGTTGTCACGATTTTGTGGATGACCCTGAGGATACAGTTATGATTAATTTTGGTAACAACTGTCGAAAGTGTTTATATATATATATATATATATATATATATATATATATATATATATATATATATATATATATATATATATATATATATATATATATATATATATATATATGTGAGGTTTATTAAATATTGCCTCAAAATATTTAGGCATACTAAATATTACCTCAAAATTGTTCTAGCACATCTTTGTCAAGCTTCAGGAGCTTGTTTACAATTTGTTGTATTGCATACAAGTTACTTTGTGTTACAATGAATTATAAAAACTCATCATCAAAAAAAAATATCTGAAACATTACACTGGCTGGCGAAGTTCTTCAGCTAAAGGAATACTGCCAAGCCACTCAAAATCACCTCTAGGAGAGGTATCCTCAACAATTCACCAGGGTGTTGCATCTTCCTTTCACACGCCTCCAGTACGTAAGAGTGCAGCATCCCCTTGCCTGTGATCTCGGCTGGAAGTTCATGCTCAAAGGCGAAAAAAAAAAAAAAAACTCTTTTCAAGATCAAATTTGTTTTTCAAGTCCAATGAGACCACTGGCACATTTTTTAACCAATGCAGAAATACAATGTAAACAAGTGTTTTATACAAATTTCAGTATTACTCTCAATAAACCTCATTAAAGTGGATAGATTTTACTAATTATCAGATTTTTTCTATGCATAAAGATATTATCAGTCGTTATAGGGTTAAAATTTCTATTTTTATCTCCAACAGGTATGCTTTGCATTATTTTTTTTACACTGAAGGACATCTGTCATGTATCACATCATTCTATTAGTATGTCAAGGTCCTCCTTGATTTTATTATAGTCATCATACGATGCTTTTATCACCCAATTTTGTATCATCTGCGAATTTCGCTACTTTCGAGAAAAGTTCACTTTTTAAATAACTTTTATATTTATTTAGAGTTACATAGAAATACAGGCCATGTACTGGGTAAATTCTGATAGTACTTTTGTATAGGTGTGGTGACCAAAGAGACACGGTGGTAATAATCAGCTGCAGTGTATTAATATAATAAACTTTACAGAAGTAAATAATAAAGTGAAGCTGCCAGCGGGTCGCAAGTCCACCTCCTAGGCCTGGGTGAACGCGACTGGCATGTCCGCCACCGACAGGGTTGCCAGGTCTGCGGCAGTATTCCCGCGCACTTTTACTCCAAAAAGAGCCCAAAACCCACGGACTCCACCCTCCAAAAGAGCCCAGAAAAAGCCCAATATTTTATGAATAATATGCATAATAATATTATGCATGAATAACATGCATAATAATAGCAAGCCACCTTGTGTCAGACAGCTGCAACATCTTGAGGGGCTGTTCTCCCACATTGATGGTAGCGTACAGCTCTGCATATTTCTGCTGTCGGAGAGAGCTATTCGAAAAATACTTATATGTCTGCGATACCATGAACTCAAGGTGGGAAGGTAGTTTTTTCATGGCATACGACATGCATAATTGTAAGGAGTGGCAAATGCACTTGATGTGTGTAACCTCCGGATTTATTTAACGTAATCGTGAGATTACGGAGTTGTGTGCTCCGGACATTGTGTTACAGCCATCAGTTGCCAAACCAATACACTTTTTTATGTCTAGATTTACTTTTTTTCAGGAACTCAAGCAAAGATGCTGTAACACCCTCAGCAGTGCTTCTATCGAGTTCAACAAGTCCCAAGAATGATGTTATGATTCTTTTCTGTTCGTAACTTGGGTACCGAACAACAATACACAGCTTTTTCTTCATAGTATTGTCAGTACTTTCGTCTATTATCAATGAATATTCACTTTTGCCAATGTCACAACACAGTTCCTTCAGCATACACGGTGCTAACACTTTGTTGTCTTGAGCCCGTCCTCTTGTTCCCACTCTTTACAGTATTTTTTGCTGTATTTCGACCATTTGCTCATGTTCACTTGAGCGTACACACGTATGCACGTGGCCTGTATCCAGTATACTTCTATCTCCTCCAGGCAGGCTGAGGCAGCTACGAGGCTGAGAATAAACTGGCTGTGTTTCAGTGTGTGTGCTGTGAGGTGAATGTGGAAATTATGGGTGCGGCATGCAGGTGTTCAGGATGGGTGCCCTACAGTCTTAATGAGGTCATGCGGCCCTAGTAGTAATCCCCTTAGGGAGAGGGGAGACTTGTTCACACCCTTCTGCTGGCTGACCTGGCGCCACTCCTTATCATACGAGTGAGTCTACTCCCTGATTTGGTATGTCGGGAAGGCAAGAGTATATTATATATTTTCAAATATAAGTAGCCCAGAAAATAGCCCAACTGCGGTAAAAAGAGCCCAAAAAGCGCCAAACCGCGGAAACCATATTTTTCACGCCCAATACCAGGAAAAAGAGCGCGAGAAAACCACGGACCTGGCAACTCTGGCCACCGAGGAAAGGCGGACACAGATTGGTGGATATAGGGGTGGTTGCTGGTCGGGTCAGGTCACGGCCAGGGCTGACGTCCGGAGACAAAGCGTGTGAGGGTTGACCTCACACCACGTGGTTGGCCGAGGCTGGCGTCAGGTCCCAGGAGACTGGAGAATGGAATGGGGGCGACGAGGGAAATGTCCCGCCACAGCCACAACAGACTTTACAGTCCTCACGAGGTGACCTGTGCTAAGACTTCTAAAGTAATATTGGAAGAATAGGACAACAAAGCAGAAGGCTCTCTCCCCACCCTCCACTCCTTCCTGCATAAGCCATACAGGAAACAGGTCGGAAATAAATACCTAGGGGGGTAAGAGAAGTTAAAAACTTGAAGGAAATTTTTATAGGAAAATAATGAAAATAGATTAAATAAGGTGCCTCCACTCCCTGGAGGAAAAAGAGTTTTAATCTCTAACTAACAAACGCTGTTAACCGCAGATTTGAGGCAAAGTATTTATCACGACGGCGCAAAAAATTATCTACGGCATTGCAGTCTATCACGTCACGACGTAGCCCATTCCATAGATTGATGACACGATGGAAAAAAAAAAAATTTTTTTTGATTTATGAGAGTTGAGGATTTCCAAACAATTTTACAACCGTTTCCTCGCGAGTAATTTGAGTAGTCTGTCGTGAAATACTTACTGCAGTCCATGTTATCAATATTTTTGATGACTTTAAACACTTGTATTAAGTCGCCTCTCAGTCTTCTTTAAGTTAATGGGAATAGATTTAACTCTTTAAAACGTTCTTCGTATGAATTGTTTCTTAGGTCTGGTATAATTTTTGTTGCTCTTCGCTGAACTCGTTCTAATTCATCAATGTCTTTTTGGTAATAGGGGCACCATGCTTGAAGGCAATATTCTAAAAGTGAACGACCAAAGAATTATAGAGTGAGAATTGTATTTTTAGATTTATTTTCAAATGATCTACCGATTAACCCAATTATTTGATTTGTTTTCTTTATAACGTCTGAACATTGCTGGCTCCGTTTTAGGCTATTCGATATTGTTACTTTGCTTTTTCGTTCGATACTCAATATGCAACACTTTACACTTATCCGCATTAAAATTCATTTGCCAGGTTTGCTACCACTCTGAAAATTTGTCTAAACTTCCATGATGTTGGGCGTTCTGAGTCGTCTCCGCCAGTTTTTCTCACCCACCCCCCACGTGCTGCTAACTCTGTACAGGGGTCCTTATCCGTCCATGTATGGGGAATGCTTCACATTTATGGCGGGGGGAGGTTTCACTCATACCGCTACTTTAGTCAGGGTGGAATCAAAAGCTTTTCGTCTTATCAACTCCTCTCCACTAACTGACTGTCTTCAGCTTCTTTCTCATCTTTGCAAAGTTGCATCTCTTGCTACCTTCTACCGTTATTTTCACGCTAACTGCTCCTTTGATCACTAACTGCATGCCTACCCTCCTCAAGCGGCCTTGCTGCACAAGATTTTCTTCTGTCTCTCATCCTTATTCTGTCCACCTCTTTAATGCAAGAATTAACCAATACTCTCAATCATTCATCCCTTTCTCTGGTAAACTCTGGATCTTTCTGCCTGCTTCTGTATTTCCTCCTTCCTATGACTTGAAATCTTTCAAGAAGGAGGTTTCAAGATAATTATTCTTCAATTTTCGATTATTCTCTTGACATCTCTTTTGGGACTGGCACCTCACTGGGAGTTTTTTTTTTCTTTCTTTTTTTTTCCTTGGCCAGTGGCCCTCTTACATAAAAAAAAAAATAATAATAGATAAGTAAATGTTGTGCATTTTTTTTACTTGTTCATTCGAGACTATGGTATTCGTTACTTTGTTGTCATCAGCAAACTTCGTTATTACACCGGTGACACTCTCATCTAAGTCATTTGTTTATAAACAAAGAAGAGAGTAGGTAAGGCTGATCCCTGTGGCTTCCCGCTGGTTACGTTAGCCCACTTGGATGCTTTTCCATTTATAACTACTCTTTGTTTACGGGTGTTCAGCCATTTTCCTACCCATCTCAGCATGACGCCTTGCATAGCATGCGATTTTAGTTTAATAAGTAAACGTTTGTGGGGGACTTTGTCGAAAGCCTTTTGAAAATCAAGATCTATTATATCTACATCTTTACTTTCGTCATACTGGTTCAGAATATTATAGAAGTCTAAGAGGTTCGTCAAACGAGCGTCTATTACGGAACCCGTGTTGAGTGTTTTTAAGTAAATTGTTTTCCTTTAAGGGATTAACAAGTTTATCTCTAATAAGTGTTTCTAGCATTTTGGATACGACTATATATATATATATATATATATATATATATATATATATATATATATATATATATATATATATATATATATATATATATATATATATATATATATATATATATATATATCTTACTCTGGATCGCAATGTATATATATATATATATATATATATATATATATATATATATATATATATATATATATATATGTATATACGTTGCGATCCAGAGTAAGATATATATATATATATATATATATATATATATATATATATATATATATATATATATATATATATATATATATATATATATATATATATATATTACCTGGAGGAGAAGAATAGAGGCTAGAAGCTAGAAGAATGAGAGTGTGATGGGCTGCAACCATGGGAAAAGATGAACTGGAGGCAGGAGTGGTCACCGGACGGCGTCCACATGTCCAAGACTGGGAAGGTATGGGTAGCTTGGAATGTGATAGAGTGGGGTCAGCACTTGGAGGACGCCAGGCAGGAATATGAGAAGGCACGGAAAGGAGAGATGCTGCTTGCTTTCCTGAACACAGGAGGATGGAGTGAGAGAAAGTGGAGGCTACTAACAGAAGAAGGAAGAGGCAATGAAGTGATAGGAGTAGGTAACACAGGGTAGCATGACAACATATAGTGGAATGAGGCAGGCAAACAGGAGAGAAGGAAGGAGGAGGGTGGGGGTGATTATAAAAGAAAAGGAAGGTAGGAGTGTGGAGGAAATCAAGATAACAAGGGAAATGGAAGGTAGATTAGGTCACAATAAGGGTGATATCTTAACAGTGAATATCACAGAGCATGGGACTGAGTGGTGGTTGACAAAGATGTATATGGGCGTGGAGAGCCGGAGGAATGTTGAGGATAACAGGAAGCTTTATGAGGCAGTGACTAGCTTGAAAGAGATAGTAGGACAAAATAAATGGGTTGTAATGGATGATGTGAATGAACACATAGGGTTAATGAAGGAGAAATGAACCGAAATGGCCAGCTGATATAAGATTTCGCTGCCGACATGGGAATGAGGATCAAGAACTGGGAGTTAGAAAACCCTGCAACATGGAGAGATAGGAAAAGTGAGTCGGCAATAGACTATGTCATAGTAAATGAACAGGCAGAACAACAGGGATGAAGGATATGGAAAAATTAAGGAATAGATGTTTCAGATCACTTCTTAGTAGGCATTACCGTTGACAAGACTAAAAAATGTACAGGGGTGAGGAACAAAGTGTGGAAAGATAAGTGGAACTTAAAGAATACAGACTGGGTGAAGTACTGTAGAGAAATGGAAGAAATTATGCCAGGAGAGAGAGAGAGAGAGAGAGAGAGAGAGAGAGAGAGAGAGAGAGAGAGAGAGGAGGTAGGAAGGACAGTAAGTGAATGGGAGTGCGACATCAAACAAAACATAAGACGCCAGGCAAAGAAGTCTGTGGGTGTAAAGAAGATCATGGTAGGGAAAACCAGACTGAAAGGATGATGGGATGAGAAGGTAGCTAAGGCGTTAGGAGACAGGAAAAGAGAAAATAGGAAACAAAGGAAACTAGCTAGACTGGCAAAGAGATCTGGAGAAAGGTACGGAGCAGAATAGGCAGAGGCTTGGGATAGGTACGAGTATATAGATGCAAAGAAAGTAGCTCAGGCAATCCTTAGAGGAAAGATTGAGAAGTGGGGGGGAGAGCAGTCAAGGATCCTTTACAACATGCCACGGAGAGAAAGAGAAAAGGAAGTGTGGAGACGATTAAGGAGGAACTTGGGTGGGCCGGCAACACTCCAGGGGGTGAATCTGAAGGTGGATGGTAGGAAGGCAAGCAGCGAGGAGGAAGTGGTGCCCACAGTGGAAGAGTTTTGGCGCAGGATTATTTGGCAGGAGGAGGAGGAAGAAGAGGAAGAGGACACAGGAAATATGTCCATTTACAGTAATAAATCTAGGAAGATGGAAGATGTTGAGATAGAGGAGCAAGACATAGCTTTAGCGGGGAGAGCCATCAAGACAGAGAAAGCAGGTGGGACAGACGGCATCATAGGTGAGTTCATTGAGTACGGTGGGAAAGCATTAAGACATGCACTAACTGGGCTGTTCAGGAAAATACTAGAGATAGAGGAGGTGCCTCAGGATTGGAACAGGAGCAGAATTACACTCATACACAAGGGAGAAGGAAAGCCAAGGAAGGACGTAGGTAATTACAGACCTATAACAGTGGTAAACATACTAACCAAGACATTTGGATGGGTGATTAATAATAAATTGAGAGGAGCAGAGTGGTTTTAGGCAGGCTAGGGGTGGCTTAGAAAATACACTAGTTACGAAAGAAGTTATAAAGCTAAGGAAGGAGCTGTATTTGGTTTTCTTAGATATAGAGAAGGCCTATGATAGGGTAGACAGGAGCAAACTGCTGACATTGCACACAGAGGGGTGGACAGGAACGTAGTGCAGGTAATTAGGAAGCTGTATGAGGGTAATGAGGTGAAGTTCACGTTAGGAGACATTAGTACAGGTTGGATGAAAAACAATATTGGTATACGGCAGGGGTGTGTGATGTCCCCAGCATTATTTAATATTTACATAGAAGAGTTGATAGCAAGGATTAGGGTGTCAGGGAAGGGTGTTAAAGTTGGGTATAGGAGATTAGGATGTCTAGCTTATGCCGATGACAGAGAGTAAGAAGGACATGGAGGAGTTGTTGCAGGCTGCCAGCGTATATGAACGAGAGTGGGGTGGTAAATATAGTGACAGGAAATGTAAAGTGACGGAGTTTAACAGTGAGGTAGAGGGACAGTGGGTATTAGGGAACAGCATATTAGAGGTGGTGGAGAGTTATACTTACCTGGGGCTAGAGGTAAGCAAAAAAGGAACAGGAGGTGAAAAACAGATGAAAATAAATGAAGGAAAAACCAGGAAGATGACAGGAATGATAATGAATGCAGGGAGTAGGATAGTCAACAAGTATGAGGTAGGCAGAAGTTTATGGAAGGGAATGGCAGTACATTACCGCTTGTATGGGTCTGAAATTACCTACTACCGAGAAAGTGACTTAACAAGATCAGAGAAGACCCAGAATATAGTAAGCAGGGGGGGTTAGGTGTTTCACGCAGCACATCAGTAGAAGCTGTCAGAGGAGGGATGGGCTGGAGCACCTTCAGAGAGAGAATAATTGAAGGGAAGCTGAGCTTTTTGAAGAAAATAGAAGGACTCGATGAGGATAGGTGGATGAAACAGGTAGTGAGGGAAAACTCTATTAGATCTTCATGGAGGAGGGAAATGGACAGGTGGATAAGGAGGGAAAATCTTGATAAGGACTGGAGGAGGATAGGACACAGAGAGGTGAGGAAAAGGGTACAAAAAGGTGGTTTAGTTAGATGGCACGCAGGGATAGAAACAAAGTCTACATTAAAGTGGAAGGAGAGTCATGAGGCGCTCCACTGGCATATAGGAGACTGGGGAAGCAAGTTGTTAGTGAAGACAAGGACAAGGACGCTGGAGGTGAAGGTTAGGAACAGAGATGAGCTGGACCAGGGATATAACACATGTAGAGCGGTGAGGGAGACTGTGAAACATTTCCTGGTTGAGTGTCAGGTATGAAGAAGAGACAGGTTGATAGGCTCCGTATCGGTAATTATAGGAGAAGATGAGTGGAATAGGAGGTTAAAGGAGGAGGATGGTGGAGTCCTCACGGTGCTGGGTCTATATCAAGGGGAGAGAGAGAGAGAGAGAGAGAGAGAGAGAGAGAGAGAGAGAGAGAGAGAGAGAGAGAGAGAGAGAGAGAGAGAGGATAGTAAGGGTGATGAAAGAGTTCCTCGTACAGGCATGGAGGAAACGTAATATGTTAGATGTGTAGTTTTGTTCCCTGTGCTTTTTTCGCCGCTCTCCTTTTACAGGTAGTGGACGGACCAGAACATAACACTGAAGGGAAGGAGGATCTATCAAGCAATAAAAAGCGGAAGAGGTCACAAGAAGAAGAAGAAGATGAAGACAATAGAGAAAACAGGTAAATCATATTAAAGAACATAAGAACATAAGAAATAAGGGAAGCTGCAAGAAGCGACCAGGCTTACACGTGGCAGTCCCTGTATGAAACACTCCTACCTATTTCCATCTGTTATCCCCATCCATAAACTTGTCTAATCTTCTCTTAAAGCTCTCTAGTGTCCTAGCACTAACTACATGATTACTGAGTCCGTTCCACTCATCTACCACTCTATTTGAGAACCAATTTTTTCCTATCTCCTTCCTAAACCTAAATTTTTCAAGCTTGAACCCGTTATTTCTTGTTCTACCCTGGTTGCTGATCCTAAGAATTTTGCTTACATCTCCCTTGTTATAACCCTTATACCACTTAAAGACTTCTATCAGGTCCCCTCTTAACCTACGTCTCTCTAGAGAATGTAAATTTAACCGCTTCAACCTCGCTTCGTAAGGAATACTCCTCATCCCCTGTATCCTTTTAGTCATTCTCCTCTGTACTGATTCTAATAGACCTATATCTTTCCTGTAATGTGGGGACCAGAACTGCACAGCGTAGTCTAGATGAGGTCTGACCAGCGCCAAGTATAATTTTAATATTACTTCCGGCCTTCTACTTTTAACACTCCTAAAAATTAATCCTAGTACCCTATTTGCCTTGTTTCTGGCTTCTATGCATTGTTTCCCTAAACGGAGTTCAGAGCTAACTATAACTCTTAAATCTTTCTCGTACCCTGCACCTACCAGAGTTTGGGTGTTTAATGTGTACCTATTGTGTGGGTTTCCTCTACCTACGCTAAGCACTTTGCATTTATTGATATTAAATTGCATTTGCCATCTATCCGTCCATTCATTCATTCTATCTAAGTCTGTCTGCAAGGCGATGGCATCCGCTTCTGACCTAATTAATCTACCTATCTTTGTGTCATCCGCAAATTTACTAACATCGCTACTAATTCCACTATCCAAGTCATTGATATATATTAGAAATAATAATGGCCCTAATACTGATCCCTGTGGCACCCCACTAATGACATGACCCCACTCGGATTTCGAGCCGTTTATTAGCACTCTCTGTCGCCTGTTACCAAGCCATGACCCTATCCAACCTAACACCTTCCCATCTATCCCGTGCGCCCTAACCTTTCTCAGGAGCCTTTGATGGGGCACCTTGTCGAATGCTTTACTAAAGTCCAGATATAAGATATCATAACTATCACCATTATCTACTGCCTCGTACACCTTACTGTAAAAACTTAACAAGTTTGTCAGGCAAGACTTCCCCTTCGTGAAGCCATGCTGTGACTGATTTATCAAGTTATGTTTGTCTAAATGTTCCCTAATGTTCCTGGCTATTATTGACTCTAACATTTTACCTACAACTGAAGTTAAGCTGACAGGTCTATAATTAGACGCTAAAGTTTTATCCCCTTTCTTAAAGATGGGTACTACATTAGCCTGCCTCCACATTACTGGTACCTCACCCGACTCCAGTGATTTCCTAAAGACAGAAACTAACGGCTCACTAATAATCTTTTTACATTCCTTCAGTACTCTGGGATATATTTCATCAGGTCCTGGTGACTTGAACTTTTTTAGCCTATCTATCTCCTGCTCCACTATATCCCTAGTTATGGAAATATCCGTCAGCTTCTCATACTCATCTGCTCTAAACACCTGTTCACTATCTGGCATATCCTGCATGTTTTCCTGAGTGAAGACAGTTAAAAAATAATCATTCAGAAGTTTACTAATCTCCTCCCCAGAACTAACCAGCTCCCCATCTGCTGCCTTTAATGGACCTACAGTATCCTTATTTTTCGTCCTGTATACCTGATAAAATCCCTTGGGGTCCGTCTTCGCCTGGCTGGCTACCTTTAATTCATAATTGTCCTTAGCTTTCCTCGTTAACTTCCTGACTTTTCTAACTAATTCATTATACTGTGTCCTTAAAACTTCATCACCTGCCTTTAATCTCTTATATATACTTCTCTTACGCCCTATATAATGCTTTAACCTAGCAGTCATCCATTTAGGGTCATTTTTTTGTGATCTTATTGTTTTATACGGGATATTTGCTAACTGACCTGTATGAACTTTATCTACGAAATATTTATACAATTCATCTACATTTACTTCACCTAATCTCCTCATCTCGTTCCCTACCATCCTCTCCCCTCCCTCATCAACTCGCCTCGACCTTACCTCTCTCATTTCAGCATGACCTGACATTCCAACATACTCACACCTATCTCCCCCCTTCCTCTTTCCTCCTCCCTTCTGGAGCCTCACCTCACCTCCCTCATCCTGCCTTATCTCTCTGAACTCCGTCCCTGACCTGACCTCACCCTGCATCCTTTGCCAGTCCACTCCTTGGAGGTACCTTTTCAATTCTTCAAAATCTGCTCTCCTAAAGTCAGGTATTTTACTAGTGTTTTTATTTCTAACAGTTTCTTCCCATTCTAGATTGTACCTAATTTCCCTATGGTCACTGTTACCTAGCTGTCCTCCAACCTCTACCTGCGTGACTGCTTCCTCCCTGTTAGTAAGAATTAAATCTAGAATATTATTCCCCCTTGTGGGTTCTACGACTACCTGTTTTAAAAAATTATCCTGAATTACCTTAAGGAATTCCTCTGCTTCCTTGTTACCCACAATCAGACTCCAGTCGATATTCCTAAAATTAAAATCTCCTACCACACATACCTGACTGTACCTGCCTGCTCTATTTAATTCCTGCCACAGTGAGGTGTTAATTTCCTCTGTACTGGTCGGTGGTCTGTAAACTACCCCTAGTACTACTGACTGCGATCCTTCCTTAATATCTACCCATATCGACTCTGCTTTGTTATCTGTTTTAATTCTATTGTTCATACAGCACTGTAACGTGTCCCTAACGTATAACGCGACACCTCCTCCTCTCCTGTTTTCTCTATCTTTATAGAACATTGTATACCCATCTATCTTAACCTCTGGATTAAATACTTTTCCTGACATATCTAACCAAGTTTCAGTTAAAGCAATGATATCAAATTTCTCTACACTCGCTATTCCTCTAAGCAAGTCTATTTTATTCAGAATACTTCTACAATTTGTGTAGTAAACACTTAAGCTATTTCTCACCATCCCTAAGCTAGCTTCCTTTCTAGATTTAACTAATTTGCCCCTTGCCTTCTCCTCACTATCCCTTCTTCCCTCCCGACTAACGAAAAAAGTGCTGGAGTGCAGTTACCTCCCGCTCGAGTGTTTCGGCCAAAACACGAACACCCTGGCGTGACAAATGCACTCCATCCCTGGCGTACAAGGTGTCCCTGCCATAGAAAAGGTCCCAGTTGTCGATGAACGTCCATCCATTACTCCTACAATGATTCGCGAGCCTGCTATAGCGCGACTGATGAATTATCAGTTTAAATGCCGGTTCTGGCCGGAAATCAGGTCAGACAGGTCTCCTCCAAATGAAAGAAAGGGTAAGACTGTATGTATGTATTTATGCTTATATATATATATATATATATATATATATATATATATATATATATATATATATATATATATATATATATATATATATATATATATATATATATATATATATATATATATATATATATATATATATATATATATATATATATATATATATATATATATATATATGTATAATTGTTAAGACTGATACAGCTGGCTTCCCCCATGAAAAATACGTCCTCGCATTTGGACATAATAAAAAACCAGGAAGATGGGAGCAATTAACAGACGATACATAGCATCAGAGAGAGAGAGAGAGAGCGGAACGATAACCTTAATAATAATATACAGACATGATAAAATAATATAATACAAATAGAACACACACACACATATATATATATATATATATATATATATATATATATATATATATATATATATATATATATATATATATATATATATATATATATATATATATATATATATATATATATATATATATATATATATATATATATATATATATATATATATATATATATATATATATATATATATATATATATATATATATATATATATATATATATATATATATATATATATACAGGATATTAAAACTGAATGATTAAACCTTAGAATGAGAACAAAGCTTCAGTCTGTTAAAGGAAGATGTGCGTGTGGTTAAGCTTGAGTCGCTTGAAGGATCTGTTAAATCAGAACTTAATGCCTGATGTGCACACTCATCATTAAATCCCTTGTTCACACGCTTGAAATGATCGACATGGACGATCTGTTCTACTAAGGGTTTGAGATCGAGAATTTTTACTTTGTGGCCATGGAGAGATTCGATTGCACGGTGTGGCCCAAAGAACAATAGATCTAATATGTGTCGTGAGCGAGTGATGGACGGTGTGAAGCACACTGAGGACAGAGCGCACAATGTTGAAAGATATCTTTTCTCATAGTCGGCCAGAAATATGATCGTTTTGTTTGTGCGAGACATCTGTCCCGACCTGGATGCCCTGCGTGGGGTGAGTCGTGAACGTGGTGAAGTATGGTACTCACTAAAGATTGAGGTATCACGAGCTGAGATAACGCTCACTAGAATCGTCAGTAGAGACATCACTCGACTTATATAAGAGACCGTCTTGCATGAAAAACGTATCAGCACTCACTTGCAATTTAGGAAGGTTTGTCTCATCACCAAATTCGAGGTAATAAGTAATACTAGAACAGAAGGTGTCTGAATGTTGATGTTTCCTTATTTCATCCATGGTCGGAATGGCAGGATTCTCTGTGATGGCGGATATGGCGGCAACATTGCGTGATAGTGCGTCTGCCACTGAGTTTGCCTTGTCAGGAATATATGAAAATGTAGGATTAAACTCTTGAATCGTGAGATGCCAGCGAGCAAATTGACCTGTGAAGTTGTTGCCTTTGATGAGTTCACGGAAATGACGTAACACCCAGATCATGGCGAGACTTTCACGCTTTATGACGTCATTATTTTACTCTGCCTTGTTAAGAAGTCTGCTAGCATACGCTAATACGCGATGTTTACCAAGTGAATCTTTCTGCATGAGAACAGCACCGATTCCAAAGCCAGAAGCGTCAGTGTATAAGATGAAGTTTTCCGACGATGTTTGTAGAGCCTGAGACTGTGCATGATAATGCCTGCAGTCTTGTAAGAAATTATCTACCCTATTATGGAAGAAACAGAATGCTTCAGGATTGAATGAGTATCTTCTTGACCTATCAAGAACAACCCTACACTGCGCGAGAACATGACCAGGCAGCTTGCAACGGTTGCAGGTGACATTTCTTGATCTCGATTTCGATCGAGTGTACTGGCATCGAGATGAAGGGGATGTGCTTCTAATGTACCGTCCACAAGAAGGAGAGGAAGAACGGGAAGGTGGGTGATGAGGAGAGGGGAATGAGTCAGGTGAGGAGGCAGCGAGAGCCTGAACAGGTTCAGAGGTGGAAATGGAACGCTTAACAGAAATTACTTTGCAGACATCATATATGTAATTTGATTTGTGGAATTCGATGTCACTAGCGACCTGGAAATTGGGAGCATCAAGGAAGGTGGTGAACAAGATATAAGCTAGGAGCCATTTCAACTCATTTTTTGATAGTGAGTCATCTGAAAACCACTTTGAGTCTTGGAGTTGAGCGACCATTTCTGAGCTCAGAGAGGAAGCAATATTTTCTGCCTGTTAAGGATCAGTGTGTGAGCGGACGTACTGTGAGATAAATTTGGAGAGTTTGAAAAGAGAATGGGTGGCTCCAAGCTTGGAATGACTCTGGAAATAATGTCTGAGGTGAGTGGTGAAGTCATTAAAGGAGGTGAGAGAAGCAAATTTGTCTGATTTCACCAACAGGCCAGCGAGACTCGAAGGATCGTGACAGATACGTGATTTTAAAATGGATGTTTTTTTAATTATCAGATGTGGCTGCACGTCGAGTGCATTCCTCTTAAATTCTCTGAATAAATTGATGAACAGTCTCTGTGCCAGCACCAGAAAAATTGGGAAGGTGATGAGATTCGTGTATGAAGGTGATATGCGGAGTAGCGGTGGTTTCAGTAGATATTGTGGCAGGTAATGAAGGAGACAGTGCAGATTGTGAGCGTGTTTGCATGAGAGACGTGAATCGCACAGAAAATCAAGGAATAATATGCACAGAAATATAAAACACACAGGATAGCACACAATATGATAACAGAGAAGAGCACACAATATGATAACACAGAATAGTACACAATATGAGAACACAGACAACAATAATTAATAATGAAAGACAGAAGGGAATGATATAAACACTGTTAGACAGACAGGCAGGCAGACAGACGGCAGGAGACGGATAGGCAGACAGACAGACAGAAAGACAGATAGAGAATTAGATAATTAGACAGATAGGCACCACTTAATAGCAGAAGAAGGAAGAGTGAAAAGACAAGAATAATCTGAATCAGATTGGATACTTAAATGTTGGCGAGGAAGTGACAACAGATGACTGGAGGAACACAGCTGGGCAGACGTGGGGAGATGACCTTGGACGAGTCCGGGCAGTGAGGCGGCGATGACGGCTGTGGCGCGTGGAGGGTCCCAGGAAGATGACCAGTGAGGCCTGGCCGTGAACACTGGTGGAGAGGGTGGTAGCCGGGGGTGGGGCGGGGGGCTCGGGGAAGAAGCCAAGGGATACCCACACCTAAGGGGGGGAAGCAGGACGGCGACCAGAGCGGTGGCGATAATGTGTGGCGGCAAACAGGTGCGGAGAGGAGCAGGATGCGGCCACAGGGACAAGTCACATGGGAGCGGCCAGGAGAGAGAGAGAGAGAGAGAGAGAGAGAGAGAGAGAGAGAGAGAGAGAGAGAGAGAGAGAGAGAGCACGTGGATGGATGTGACTCTGGATCTCAGCCTCGCAACTTGCCCGCGATGGGGCGTGATATTTGTGTCTCAGCGTGTACTTGTTTTATGAGAGAGTCGAGAGTTCATGTGTCTTCGATCGCACAACACCGCTGACCACCACTTGTTCCAGATTTGAAGTCCACCACTTTGTTTTGAGATAGATGTTACCTCTCCACTACTGTTCCTGCTTGAAGGCTGCTCACCCTTGTTTTGATTTTGAATGAGATACTTGCCCAGTTGATGATGCTTGCCTCAGTTGATGATGCTTACCACCGCTGGATCAGATGAGGAGCTTGATGTGGAGGATCGGTAGTGAGCTTGGTATTGTTGGTAGCGTAGAGGTCGTGGGTAGTAAGTTGATATAGTTGGTGTGTGCGAGTAAAAGACACGATTGATGAGAGTTCTTGATTTAATAATAGAGAGAATGTACACACTTGATACGAGACGAGACACAGATGATTATATACGTGACGAATAATTGTTCTCTCTCTCTCTCTGAAGTGATATGAGCTGCTGTTCGTGATGATGGCTGAGCAGCGTCTCTCAAGACTGTGACTCGGACGGGAACTGAGTGAGCGACCGAGACTGACTCTGACTGGGACTGAGAACTAGCTAACATGCGGGCTATATTTACGTGAGCAAAATGGATCACGATACAGCTTTTGGAGTGAAGAAATGACCAATGAGATGTCAGGAAATGAGGTGAAGGAGCCAATGGGATAGCTCGTTATTTTAGCTAATGACCAGGAAGGAAAGACTCAGAAGCGAACGCAGGCGTTTTCCTTAAGGCCTGGAAGTGGGTGGAAAATTCCCTTAAGAAGTAGAGCAGGAGGAGAAAGGCCAAAAAAAGAATAAATAGACTGGCTGGCCATGGGCACATATGGGGTGAATATATATATATATATATATATATATATATATATATATATATATATATATATATATATATATATATATATATATATATATATATATATATATATATATATATATATATATATATATATATATATATATATATATATATATATATATATATATATATATATATATATATATATATATATATATATATATATATATATATATATATATATATATATATATATATATATATATATATATATATATATATATATGAAAAGCGTTTATCCAAATATTGACCCTTGAGGCACACCACTATGTTAATCCAGCTCGGTGCTTCTCCAAGAACGTTTATTAAAAGTAGAAGACCGCGGGCGCAGAAGTAAGGTATGAACTTGGTAGTATGGCTGGGCTGGAAGCAGGGTGGCGTGCTTAGGGGCACGGTAGCAAAAACCTGAGGCCATAACTAGCTTTAGCCGTTAGCCGTTAGGTGTGGCGTCTCCATAGTTTGTCTCCATATTCCTCTATCAGTCTTCGAGGCGTAGATATCCCACTTTAGCGCTTACAACTGTGTATTTGTCATAATATAATGTAATATAATATGATATATATATATATATATATATATATATATATATATATATATATATATATATATATATATATATATATATATATATATATATAACTAAATATTCATGTGTGGCAGCTTTTTTCAATGTACATAGCTTCGAAGAACAAGCTACACGATGAGGTCAGAAATTCCCAATTCGTCATTAAGTTCCGGACGGATCTCGTAAAACGTCAAATAGAGGAAAAGAAAGCTGAAAGATAAACTCAAGGAAGACCTCAGAAGATGGAAAGATTCTCGAGTACCAGAACATATAAAGAATACCGTCTAGGAAGAACATCGAAGAGGCGTCGAAAGGAACTAACATCTCCAAACTTTCAAGATTACATGGAGGAAACCTAAAACTCCCACATTAGAAGACTGCCCACAGCAACCTCCTGCCAAATCTTGACCTAATGGAGGACCAAAAAGAACTACTCAATATGGGCCTGCCACTACATGACGAATACCGTAGCTCATAACTCATCAACTAAGGTGCATTTAAAGTTAATCTGTGACAGGATATATTTTTCGCATGCAACAGTCATGTATGTAATACGTCGTTAGTACTTTTATTTCTGATGTGGTCATTGCTACAGTCAGCACACCTGACCTTATCCCACTGGTTCTAAAACATACTCCCCTGAACAGAACAGACATCACAACACACAAAAAAACGACAACCACTCGGTGCAACAGGTACTCAACTCTACGTTGATGACAGCAGTTGCCTACATTAGTTATTGTACTCGACAATTAGGAAGTTAATGAATGATGAGCAGTTAGAGATTCACATGGAGTCAAACCTTAATTACGTAAAGACAGTTCTTGGATCTTAAGCAAGTGAGAGTAGCAAATAGTCGAAAATTACTTAAATTATGAAATTTCAGCTGAATAAAATGGCCTACTTTTCTAGTTGAGCCACCCATCGTGTAGGAAGTGAAGGTGTCATCAATAGTCTCAACTGCGCGATAAGTTGTTGAAGCTTAAATATTTTCATCGGCATCACATTAACCAAAATTTCTATTCAGCATATTGACTCTTCCGCCGTCATGCACCAGAGGCACAATTCAAACAGTGGTAGCTAAAATTTCTATACATTAAACTATTGCACCGAATACGTACAGTCATCGGCGTACTGGGGCCTTGGAGCAGTATGAGTCTGTTTCATCTGGAACGTTGCACTGTTATGTTTTCATTTTAGTTGCTCAGTTCCTGAAAGTAGAGGCATAGAGAACAAAACGGTCAGTCCTATGCAATGTTCATATATCTCAATAAATCGTTTAACACTGTAAGCAATTAAGAACCTCTTGACCAGTGATGGAAAAAAAAAAAACTGCCATTTTCTTTCGGTTCTCAGACAGCCTTCTTCGGCCAGTAAGTCCTTCACGAGACTTCATCACTTAGACATTGGTTATTGATAGATGGCAGTAAGTCAAACTTTAATGTCAAGTCATCGTAATGTTCTGTATTATGCTGTTTGTAATAAATAAATAAATAAATAAATAAATAAATATGTAAACAAATAGGAATTAAAATCAAAGAAATCTCCAGTAATTTTATAAATTAACTAGAACACATTACGTTGCACTCTGTGGACAGCAAAAAAGGTAGAAGGAAAAACCCATGATGATCCAGAAAACTGCAGATTAGATTATTCAGAGGTGTGATTATTGGCAGGAGCCGTTTAATGCTGTTCAATGCACAATGACGCACTTTGGCACGAAGAGCAATAGATGTACGTAATATAACACGCAGGAATTAATTATAGCGTGTAGTGAACGAAGAAAAAAGAAATCTTGATGTCCTCGGAACAGTGGTGTAAATGCACAAAACAAAGCAGAGCTTCTCTCCGCACTAAGAGTTAAATGCACGATCTTCTTATATTGCAAGGAATTCTGGATAGAAAACAATGAAAGTTACTTTCATATTCATAAATGGTTAGCACTTGGTTGCTATCCCAGAAATACAAGAACGCGGAGTACCCTAATGGGACACAAAATTGTAACCAGCAGCGGCAAAACTGATCCCAGCAATCTTATCAAGGACGAGTAACTCATCCTAGCCTCTATTCACTAAACGAGAAATTACCTGGAGACATAATGTAGAGCGTTCAGATGTCTGATAAAATTGGACGATGACGAAATTATTTGGAAGTGCCGGTTTCATGAAAAAAATAAATAAATAAAATAAGAAATAAATACTATTTAATTAATAAATACTACAGCGTGGAGATCAGCGATTTTCTATTATTTCTTTATCTCAAATATTGTTAACGTCTAACACAACAAAACAATAGCAGTTGTGTGCACAATATTTTTATAAATGTGAAAAAGACTGGCATATGGACACGAGAAGAAAGTAGCCAGCAATCCCACTCATGTACCTCTTCCCTCCCCAGCAAAAAAATTAATTAATTAATTAATTAATTAATTAATTAAATTCAATTCAATTCAATTCAATTCAATTCAATTCAATTCAATTAAAATAAAGAAATAAATAAAATAAATAAATAAAAATTAA
>NC_087177.1:16256908-16259408 GCF_035594125.1 Scylla paramamosain
CTGTGCGTGGCAGTTAAGATGAAATGGTGGTGCACTCGTATATTCAGATAAGATACTTCTTCAGATACTTCAGATACTTCTTATGGTAAATGTCCCCCTCAGTAAAGTAAACATTAAAGAACAAGAAGCAAAAAAAAAAAAATGTAAATGGCTTTCTTTGGAAAGGACGAAATTTTCTGTGTATGCTATTAGAAAATATGGACTAGGTGACAGTATACAATGGGAATATCCCTCAAGTCTTTATATTAGACTAAGTGAGACTTTTACTTGGATTAGTTTTGTTCTGAAAAGTCTTTTTTTTTTCTTTTACATTTATGTATACAGGTATTTTATTTGCGTTGACAATAATTGCAACATACTATCTTTGTTGGGATAGTTTTTGTAACGCGTGGCCTCGGAGACCTTTTCCGTCTTATCGGCCTTTGAGTCTGTGATGGACAATATTCCTTACCATTCTGACACCGGATACCCATTTATCGACCAAGTCGGAGGAAGTATGAACAGCAGGGTGAGCTGTGCGACGTCTGTCCATATCTTGAATATTGTATGTTTTTTGTTTTTTTTTTCTCTTACATTTTCGTAAGAGATCTTTCCAGTAATGACTGTGAGTTGAAATCTGAGGAGTATTTGTGTCTATTGTACAAGTAATATATTTTTTCATGAATTTTCTTGGAAATTATTTATTTATTTATTTTATTTATTTATTTATTTTTATTTACTTTTTTTATTCTATTTTATTTATTTTATTTTTTTTCCAGAATCACATATGAATTGATCTTCAGGAAAATGATGTCTTTGTATCACTTTGCTTCATGCCACACTAGGTTGGATGTGTGATCATTCTAACACATTTTGAACCCAAAATGTGACAATTTTCGAAGGGCGGCAAGTTTTAACCTGTAAGTACTCGTAATAAGCCTTCCTTACTAGAGATAATTTGGTTTTTGTCTAGGTGTGGCATGACAAGGTTTAATTATATACACTCCAGACTACTCATTTACCTAATACCAGCATCAGATACCAGTCACAGACAAAGCTTAACATAAGTGTCCTCCACTCACCTAGCATTATCAGTTCACAGAAGAGATTCTAATAAATTTGCTCATCGTTAGTCTATTGTGGCATTCATTGGCTGTGGGTCCTGAGTACCACTTAGCGTGTCAGTGTAGCTTCAACTACTCGCCATAGTTTGCTTGTTCGGTAAATTCCTTGTCAAGACCGATTCTAGTGTTACATTGTCTAATTCAGGGCGTCTATTAGAGGGAGATAAGAGTAGAAGAATTATGCAATGCTTTGTTATCAGTGCATACTGATACAAGGTACGTGATAAAGTATTTCGATTTTGCAGATTTGGATGGATTTTCAAAGAATTTCCTTTTAATTGTTGCGGATTGCCAGACAGAAATTATTTTTCCTATCTAGTTTGTTACGTTCACATATTCATTAACCAGCCGAACTAATTTTTATTTTATTTTTTTTATCCCGTAGCTTTAACATGCTGATATCTTTTGATATGAAAATGGCAAATAATCTCTTTAAAGTAGATAAGTAAGTAAGTAAGTAACTATATATATATATATATATATATATATATATATATATATATATATATATATATATATATATATATATATATATATATATATATATATATATATATATATATATATATTTATATTTGTATATTAGTTATGCAGATCCCCCATTCCCCTTCCCTCCCATTTTTAAATAAGTCGAAATTTTTAAAAAAATACACTGTTCTACACAACAGCAGTAAAGCCTTGCCGAGTGTGAACCACGAAAGGTGAAGATTACTCGGCAGCATACCAAAATCAATCAGAGAGTGCTGGCAAGTGAGATCACGTGGCCCAAGTGTGGATAGACGTTCAAAGAAAATGCTGTGAGGCATGCCGAGTGGAGACAACAGCAAGAATGAGAGACATAAGGATAGTTCAGTGAAACATAATCAAAGCAGCCACGACGTTGCGCTCTCTATGACGTCAAGGTGGTGACGGGCGCTGGAGACCCTCGCCGGCAAGACTCTTTCAGATCCAAAAGATGTTTCCCTATTCTTGTTTTTTTTTTTCTAAGATTTTCACATCATACGAAGTGTTTTGTTGTCTTAAAGAGCTAATAGGTGTACTGTACATGTAGTTTTAATTTGAAGTGGAATTAATATTAGATAAGAATATATAATATTGTACTACCGGAGAGGCTAGTAGCTACACGCTGACCCTAGATCCTAGTCTTTATTGATATAGTCACAAGCCTAGAAACATTAGTGAATCGCAATATCATCCATAGGAAGCATACTTATATACATTTTACGCTTCTCACCCATCCTTTACCACATTTCCCCATTGGTCTACCTAATTTTTCTTCTCACTTCATTACACTTGATGGAGCCATGCAAGCTGTTTTACTACAGCCTCTAGTGTTCCGAAGGTGCTGGCAGCATTTAAGTTAGCTGGTTATATTCTGGTGAGTTATCCAGTCTTCT